>NC_057344.1:180606443-180909777 GCF_016509475.1 Prionailurus bengalensis
TGCACATGTGAGCATATTGCTGAGGAACCGAGCTTGGTTGGTAGACCACAGTCAAAAATGTCTGAGCCTTATTTTTCTTATGTACAATTGCTTTCTGGGGCAAAAAAGCAGAGGTGTTTTTATGGAAATCAAAGGAACTTATTTATAAAGTGATTAACATACACTATTCACTTCAAAATATGGTAGCTTTTGATATTTTAATTCATGAGTAGCTTTGGTTATATTTTAGTTGACCTTATAAAGTATTGTCTGGCAGATATATAATGTCTGGCCCAGTGATCACTGAACACATGCCCCTTCTTCACCTTCGTATCACTACTGTTGGCTACTATTTAGGCTCTCCTATGTCAAGCACTTATCACCATGTCTGGTACTTAGTAAAGGCCTAGATATTTATAGTTAGCTTTCCGAAGACACACAGCAACCTGAATCTTTTCAATCCACCAATCACTTAAGTGCCTCTTTCGCTAATGTTCAAAACCTTTAATGGAGTGACTTCAACATAATGCTATCACCCCTAACTAGTTACATAACAAAATGCAAAGCCAGGTTTTTGACATAAATAAACACTAAATTCAGGAATATGAGAAACCCTTTGACAGTGGGTAACCACTTGTTTGGGAATTGAGGCACCTGAGTTTTAGAGCTAGCTATAGTACCAACTGAGTCTTACAATATTTAAGTTTTAAAAAAAGCAAAAAAATAAAGTACTGAAATTGTTCGTATTGTAAGTTCACTGTCCTAAAATGAACAAATTGAATTAAATGATTCATAAGGTCTCTTTTGGCTCTAATATTCCAGGATTGAAGATGTTTATGCCCTGTGAGTCATGTATAGGCAAATCTTACCAAAAGGAATTATAGCATGATACTGCTAAATCACTGATGTCCAAGCAAGTGTGATGAGACTTAATTATCTTGGGATCATAGTATCAAAGAAAAAAAAAAAAGAAAAGAAAAGAAAACTAATGTGTGACCAGATTTTGGAGCACATAAGTACTTGGATGTCTGAATTTCCTAAGCTGAAAACCCAGAATCATGTCTCTTTTTTCACCCTTATAAGACAAACTTATTGAAAATCAGAATACTCCTGTAAAGTCTGCAGAGCCAACAATCTGTCCTTGGGACAAATGTTTGAGACATGAAATATTGCCTCTGAGCATTTATCTAGAGGAAAAGAGGTGAAATAATCTTGAATGACTAGGGTTACTATCTTAGGGTTATTGTTGGTTATGGAACCAATAATCAGATAATGCTAGATAACTGTAGCAAGTGAAGATTGACCACCTGGTCCTGTAGATATTTCTCTTCTTTCAAATATTGATAATACATTTCTTCATACGCATTTTTCGCTGTTAAGTGTTTCTCTGGGTAGTGTTCTTTTCCCAAAGGACGTAGTTGATGTATTCAACTGTTCTCTTTTTATTCAAGCACCAAGATTATGGCTGGCTGTGCCAAGAAGTAGCTATGCTCTTGAATGTCACTTTTATTGTCACAGCCTGTCCTAACGTTTGATGCCAAGTGTGGTGTGTAGGTTGGGTGGGTAGGTTGACTAATGAAATCTGTCCAGTAATCACATGTGGCAAGTCACTTATCATGATCTCAAATTCTTGAAACAACTGTTTCTAAGGCCTGGAAACATTTATAAATGTCTAAGCAAAGTTTTTCAGGTACTCTGATCAATATATTTATTTTCTTTCCACATTATACAGTTATATCTCCCCAATGGCATAAGGGTTATACATCAAATTCATTTTGAAACAAAATGTTGTGCATATTTTTATCATCAATAGCAAGACATTTATTATACCAACTCTAATACTGATAACTTCTTTGTAAACTAAATGTAATAAAATCTCTAACAAATGAGAATCAAGGATTTACGGGATTTCCAATTTGATCCAGAAAACTGATCTTTCTCACAAACGATTCTGTCAAACAAGCATTTGAGTAAGCCTGTGTGAATTTAGTTAAGCAGATTCTTTATGCACTTGACAGACAGGATGGCAGATTTTCCATCATGATCATTCAGTCATTATTTTCATGTGGGTTAAACATCAAGAAAGATTTATCTTTCTATTTTTTGGTTTAGGATAGTTTAGCAAATTGTCACGTTACATACAACACCTGGTTTTTTTTTTTTTTGCTCTAATTGTTTACCAGCTATACTGTTATTTACTTAGTATTTTATATACATTCTTTGCCTAAAAATGAATTATGCGTGCTTTTATCACTATTATAATAATTAACGCCATTATACCAAAATATCATTAAATGTTAAGGATCAACAAAAATCGTCATTAAATGAATCAATGTAACAGTTGCACACTTAAAAACTAGCTCTTCCAGAATTAGAAAGAAAACGTCTATTACTACCCAGTAATCAAGTCTTAGATCCTTTAAATTTAATTAAGCTGAAGCTTACGTTAACAAGATAAGCTATAAACCTTTTTATGTTAATCAATTCTGAGAACCCCAACTGAAATATATACATATTTGGAAACTAGAACATTTATTTAGCTGCTGTTTGTGATAAATTCTGACTGAGTGTTCATTGTTAATTAAAATAAGATCAGCAGCTTTGAATAACAAACTTCTGCTTCAAGAGGCCATCTGAGCTGTTCCCCAAATTGCGTTCTTCTGAATGTGTCAAGGAATCTGGTGATGTTTGCAGCAACTGGAGACAAAAGCATTTCTTAGTGATACAAAAGTGCTTTCCAATTTGGGAAGTTATATGTGAAGACTTTTTACTTTGGCCATTCACCAACAACGTTTTCTGGAATGTTCAAAATACTGTTCAACACGAAGTACTTCCGGTGAGTTTATAACTAAGTCGTCCCAGCACATAAAATAATATAACATACCGTGGTCAAGGCTTGATGGCTGATGCTCCAATTTTTCCATCAATGAGTTCAGTCTGTCTTGAATGTGGAATACTGATATACATGGATTTTATAAGACATTAAATTAAGGCTGTTCCAGAAGGCTGATAGATCTGCAAAATATTCTAATAGACAAACGCAGTCCTACTGATGCAGACAATGTCACATATTAAAGGTTTTAACCACAAAGAAAAAAACAAAAACAAAAACACACCAAAGTTGTTCTTTTGCCTCAATAGAAAAGGGAAGGCTTTCGGAAAAAAAAAGCAGGTGTTAGTAAAACTAAAAACCTTAATTGTTGCAATTTCACAATTCTAGACAAATTTTAGAAAACATTTCAAGAGTTTAGTGGCCTCTCTTTATAGTGATTGGGTGTTTTTGCTTTTATATGTCTCCTGAGTCTTCCACATTTCCTGGATGGCATGGAGTAGAGGGTTGTTGGTGTAGGATATGGAATATTACTTTCCTGTGATGGAATCTGACTATGTGGAATACATTCTTTTTTATACCTACTATGACTGGAGTGCTCTTTGTGCTCGTGCCAATAAATCACTTTCAGATTATGTCACAAATTTATTATATAAGTTCTAAAATCTCTACTCCAGTTGTCTTGACTGGGCAAAACTGTCACAACTTAAGATCTCCATGGTCACAGGATTTAACTCATTTATGCTACACTGAATACTAACTAAAAATCACACCAGAGGATTAATGCATTTAGAGTGAATAGATTTTATTCTAGTTGTGATAGTATTTACTGCCTTAAGATTTTAGCTATCTCTGTAATTTTACAATGAACTATGTTCTTTGACAGAGCAACTTACCAGTTCCTTTGCTTGTCCCTGCTTATTATTCTAAACTACTTTGGCAGCAGATATGATAAGTTTATTTACAAATCACGCCAGTAATGATAAGCTTTTGCAAGGAAATAAAACATGATAAATGAGTACTTGAAAATATCAGCATTTCTATCCAATTAGAGTGTTAACAAGTTTCTAAAATGCTTGGACATCTTTCCACATTGCTTACTCTTTGGAAGTTTCACAATGCTGCTTGAGGTCAGAGCATATCGTATCAGAATTGGGGAGCCTCTCTTAAACTTAAAGGAAATAGTTTGTTTTTATTTACAGTTTCATAAAAATCTACATTGTAAATATTTTATCATACTTTCAGTATTTCCTTTGCAGCTGTTGCTTCTACAAAATGAACAGAATTTTAAGGATATTAATTTGTTTCTCTCTCTGAGGACATGCACGGGTTTTATCACAGTCAAACCTAACAATATTAATAGTGTATTAGTAATAGTAGTTATAGCTAAAATTTAATGTCAATGCTATGTACCTGAAATTATTTTGATAATGTTAATCATAGTAACTTCTTGACTCCTCATATCATAGTTAAGTAACTTTTACTTCTATGTATTAACATTCTCTTCTTTCAACCACTGATATGAAATAGGTTCAATAGAGAAGAAACCGTACACACACACACACACACACACACACATGCACAAACAGTACAAAACCTATTCCCATTCACACTTAACTTTATTTCATTTATGCATAATTGGGAGGCTTAATATTAACTTCTTGAAATGTAGTCACAATACTCTTATGAAAAAAATAAGATACTATATGTTATCAGTATATGAAAACCCATGCCTCCAACTTATATCACCCTACTATTCATGCTGACAAACCATAATGGTAAAACATTTCATTTTAAGAGGTTAATTAACCTTTTCTGGACTTTCTGAGCACTGAGTCATACTAAAGCAGATGACCACGTCACTATTTACTTTAGCTCCAGGCTAAAGCAGTAAAACATTTATTAAATATTAAACGGGGTTGTTAATTATATTTTTCTAATGTGCATTAAAATAAATACTCAGGGTCACCTGAGTGGCTCAGCTGGTTAAGCGTCCGACTCTTGACTTCCACTCAGTTCATGATCTTGTGGTTCGTGGATTCGACCCCACATTGAGCTCCATGCTGATTGGGATTCTCTCTCTCCCTCTCTCCCTCAAAATAAATAAATGAGCTCAAAAAAATACCCAAATATTACACTAACGATTTGGTATCTGTAAGGCTTAAACTTGAATAAAATATATAACGTACCTGTAAAATCTTCTAATACTTTTAGGTGTTCCTTTGAGTTGAGGGGAAATAATAACTTCACTTGACTTTCACATATTTCCCATGGATGTTGGGAGTCCCTTTCATCATCGTTAATGCTTGTGTTACCCCCTTGAGAGTGAAAAGAGAACGGGAAAGGGTAGGCTTGAAGGAGAAGAAAGGGCAGAAAATCCCACACTCACACTGTGGGAAAAGTCTGTCTGTTTTCGAAATCCACAAATAAGAAGATATGGATATTGCAGCTGTTAGCCGGGGGACTGATGACTGCCCATAAAAGATTGCAGCAAATGAAGATTGTATTGCCCCTCTCTACTTTCTAAAATGACACGGAGGCTTGCATGTTCTGGGCACCATTCCCAGAAGTATAGCATTCTCTCCAAAAATCCACAGATGCTCTTCTGGGAACGAGGTGGCAGCACAAATGAGCTGACAGTGTGCGACCATTCCTGGAAGCACTGCCTTCTGGAGAGGAGACTTTCAGGAAAAAAAAAATACCAAATTCAATTCTCTTCTGTTCTTCACGTATCTTACATATTTGTAAAAATCACAGATTAATATTATGTGGGAGGAGAAAGTAAGTTTCTGGCTCTTTGGAGAAATCACTAACAATTTTTTTTGACAAAGGCGGGCTGCCTGGGTGGGGAAGGCAGTTAAGTGGTTAAGGGGTCCAACTCTTGTTTTCAGCTCAGGTCATGATCTCAGGGTTCATGGGTTTCAGCCCCACATGGGGCTTCACTATCTGTGCTGACAGGGCAGAGCCTCCTTGGGATTCTCTCTCTCTCTGCCCCTCCCCTGCTCGTGCTCTCTCTCGCTCTCCCACTCTCTCTCTCTCTCTCAAAATAAATACATAAACTTAAAAGAAAAAAAAAAGAAAAGAAACTGGAGGCATGTTGGTTTGAGTTACGAAAGACAGGAGTTTCTGAGGCACCATATGAGGAAACGTTGGAAACAGTTACTGAACCACCAACAGACCAATTAATTATGCTTTGCAGGAGAATACCACACTGTACTTACATGGAAAATAAAATACTTACTTTTAAACTATAAAATACTTCCTTAAAAATTAAAACAGTTGCAGACAATGCAGTCCTGCAGTATCAAAATTGATTGCTTTACAGTGATTTTCTCTTAGATTCATAGGCTGATAATTTTTAAAAGTGACCTTAGAAATCTTCTACCAGTGGCTTCTGAGTGGCTCAGTTGGCTAAGCGTCCAACTTTGCATGAGGTCATGATCTCACGGTAGGTGGGTTGTGGGTTGTGGGTTCGAGCCCTGCATCAGGCTCTGGGCTGACCGCTCAGGGCCTGGAGCCTGTGTCAGATTCTGTCTCCCTCTCACTCTGCCCCTCCCCCACTTGTGCTCTGTCTCTCTTTTCAGCTCAGGTCATGATCACATGGCTTGTGAGTTCGAGGCCTGCGTCAGGCTCGGTGCTGACAGCTCGGAGCCTGGAGCCTCCTTCGGATTCTGTGTCTCCTTCGCTCTCTGCCCCTCCCCCGCTCATGCTCTGTCTGTCTGTCTGTCTCTCTCTCTCTCTCTCTCTCTCTTTCTCAAAAGTAAATAAACATTCAAAAAAAATTAAAAGAGAAACAAAAAACAAAAATCTAGAAAACCTGTGGAGGGGTCAGTATGCTCATTTTGAAATAAAGAAATGGAATTCAATTCAACCAAGCTGATTTATAAAATATGTTTTGCAAAATTACAAAACTTAAAACCATAAGCTTTTTTATTTGATATAACCTATCATTCTATATACTAAATATTCACTCTCAAAATGACTATATTTTAAAAGTTTCCTACTTTATATTTTTGTCAAATTACATCAAAGGAACCTCTCTTTATTGTATATGTAGTAGTTACTTTTCTGTTTTTAATATAAGAAAGACTCAATTGTAACTTCTCAAGAGGAAAATCAATTTAACGGCTACTTCATCAGTTGACATACAAGTGCAAAGAACAAAGTTTTCTCATTCACAAAGTTTTCACTTTTAGATGCATAAGGAATAAATGAATTACTTTGCAATACAAAAATATCAAACAAGTGCCCTCTGATGTTTCATATTGGTAAAATTATTCATGATAGAAAGATAGAAGGATCACAAATTAGAATATCGTTATTCAGTTTATTCTTGAGGCTCTTTGATAATTGTCTGTTTATACGTCAGTCTCTCCTGAATTGTATCAAAGTGATTACAGGTAAGTGTCATACTCCATTTATCAATAAATATGTAGTTTCTAGCACAGGACTTCATATATTCTAAGTTTTCTGTAAATTCTTTGTGGAAATTAATGGTTCTGGCAGTATATTCACCAAAAAAAAAAAAAAAAAAAAGGAGCCACTACATTCAGTAATTCAATCAAAATCAGAATAACAAACAAAGAACTGAAAGTTATCAGTCTGATACCACATCTCTTGAATGTTTTTAGTGTTTCAATCCAAATTGTTGAATATTTTTATGGTGCAGTTCTCTGCCTCTAACCTCACACTTCTTTCCCTCCATTTCTTTATTAAGACACTTCATTGAAGATCACACTACAAGATGATGACATAAGGTGACAACGCAAGTTCATTGGTTTTTCCCAATATTTGTCTTAATATGTGAGTTGCTTGCTAGGAGTAATGCTTTTGGCAATTTCCTGAGGCTTGTTCATTTTCTTTTTTGGCATTCATTTTTAATTTATCTAGCACTTACAGCATATTTATTAAAAGGTGGAAAATGAATGAATATATTCACAGATCCATCATGTCATTTTGCTGGTAGTAAAAAGTGGAAAGACACAAAATGGCGTTCCTCCATCACTTACATCCAAGCACAGTGACTTCTGACTGATAGACAATCTAAAAAACAAAGCAAACACATGTTAGAAATATTTCTACAGCCTCAATTGCCTGACTTGGGACAGATATGTTTGTATATTATTTGGGCAGTATGTTAAGGCTTGACAGAGCACTTATTCTATCTACTGATCTGTCATGCTACTAAATTTTCTTGTGGAGTAATGCCAGTTTAAAAAAAAAATCTTTCTTCCCATGATTACATTTGACAGACCTATTGTTCTGTGCATTTGCAGGTAGCAGTCACTCAAATATAATGATCTAAACGGATTCCAAATATTGATTTCTTGGCAAAGATTCTCCTACTGCCCCAGAAAAAGAATTGTATGAAAAACCATTATACAAGGTGCTTGTGTGTGTGTGTGTGTGTGTGTGTGTGTGTGTGCATAAGCTGGTCCCGCATATTGGTCATTTCTTTTTTCAGAGAAAGAGTGACACAATCTTCTCAAGTACTTTAACATGTCCAAATCAGTGATAATTCTTTAATTAGAAAAAAATTAGTACAACAATGCAAAGAAAAAGAAACATAAAAGAGGGAGTTGGAAAACATTTTGATCATTTTCTTTGATATGAGCAATTACACTCCTTACTCTGTGAAAGAAGGTTTAGCCAATTTCATAGAGCAAGCCAGCAAAATGTTCATAATTGCTAATGTTGAAATGCATGGTAGGATTGGAAATCACATGTGGTATTAAAAGTTTTATTCCTCAAGTTTTCAATTATCCATTCAACTAATATCAGTGAGTACCTATTTCATGCTGGCTGCTTTTATAAAAACCAAAACATACGCCACTAAATAAAACAGATAAGGTCTTGCTGATCTTAAATGCTAGTGGACAAAGATAGAAGTAAATTAACAAATAAACATATTATTTACCAGATAATATTAAACACTACATAGTAAAAAAAATAATAAATAAGTGAAAGAGGAACATTAAGGAGAGCATCTAGGCAAAGGGAATAGTAAGTACGAATGATCTGAGATGGAAAAATGTCTGGCCTGTTGAAGAACATGAGATATAATGGTGGAGGTTTATACTTATGCTAGATAAAAGCATAGAGGTGCATATTGTTCAGGTTTTTTTTATTACGGAAAATATACATAAGATAAGATTTACTATTTTTACCATTTTAAAGCACATCTTTCAGTGGCATTAGGTACATCCATATTGTAGTGCAACAATCACCACCACTGGATAACTGCTTCCTCATCTTAAACTGAAACTGTGTATGTGATAAATAGCTATTCCCCATTCCTCCCTCCCCCTAGCCCCTGGTAACCATTAATCTATTTTCTGTGTTGATGATTTTGACTATTCTAGATATCTCGTATAAGTGAAATCATACAAGAAAATTCCTTTGGTAGCCACTTTGTTTCACTTGGCATAATGTCATCCAAATTCATCCCATATTATAGCATGTGTTAGAATCTGATCCATTTTGAAACTGAATAGTATTCTACTGTACATATATACTACATCCCAGTCATTTCCTTCCTCTGTCAATGGAAGTTTAGGTTGTTAACACTTCTTGGCTATTGTGAACAATGCTGCTGTGAACACTGGTGTACAGATATCTGCTCGAGTTCCTGTTCTCAGTTCCTTTGTGTATATATCCAGAAGTAGAACTCGTGAATCCTATAGTAATTCTATATACAATTATTTGAGGAACTTCCATACTGTTTTTCATAGTGTGTTCATTTTGAAATAAAGAAATAAATGGAATCCAATTCAACCAAGTTAATTTATAAAATATGTTCTGCAGAATTACAAAGCTTAAAACCACAAGTTTTTTTTTATTTAATGTAATGTATCATTCTATATACTAAGTATTCACTCTCAAAATGAATTTACTTTCCCACCAACAATGCAAAAGATTCCAACTTCTCCACATCCTTTCCAACTCTTGATATTTGGGGGTTTATTGGTACTATCCCTATCCCTCTTACGTTGTGTGAACAGATATCTCATTGTGGTTTTGATTTGCACTCACTAATGATCAGTGACGTTGAACATCTTTTCATGTGCTTATTGGCCATTTGCAAATCCTTGGATAACTGTTAACTAAAGTTCTTTGCTTAGTTTTTAGTCATACTTTTTGTTTTTGTTGTTGTTATTGTTAAGTTGTGGAGTTTCTTTATATATTCTGCATATAAATGCCATATCAAGTATATGATGTAAAACCACTTTCTCCCTTTCTGGGGTTGCCTTTATATCTTATTAATAGTGCCCTTCAATGTGAAAAAGATTTTAATTTTGATAAAGTCCAATGTATCTATTTTTCTTTTGTTTCCTTGTGTTTTTCATGACATATCTAAGAAATCATTGCTGGATCTAATGTCACAAAGCTCTTCCCCTATGTTTCTTTTTAATGATATTATGGTTTTAACTTTACATGTAGGTTTATTATCCATTTTGACCTCATTATTTTTTATGATATGATATAAGGTAAGGACCCAACTGTATTCTTTTGCATGTGGATATTCAGTTTACTCAATACCATTTGTTGAAAAGACTGCCCTTTATCTGTTAAATAGTAAAGCCATCTGGTCTAAGGGTTTTCTTATAGAGAGGTTTTTATTACTAATTAAATGTTTTTATTAGTTATAGGTCTATTTTTATTTCTTTATGATTCAATTCTTGTAGGTTTTGTGTTTCTGGGAATGTGTCCATTGTATGTACATCACCCAACTTTTAGTGTATAATTGTTCATCACACTTGTTTTTTAATCCTTTATTTCTTCTTTTTATATGTATTTATTTTTGAGAGAGAGAGAGAGATAGAGTGCGAGTGGGGGAGGTGCATACAGAGAGAGAGACATAGAATCTGAGGCAGGCTCCAGGAACTGAGCTGTCAGCATAGAGCCCAATGTGGGGTTCGAACTCACAGACTGCAAGATCATGACCTGAGCCAAAGTCGGACACTTAACTGACTGAGCCACCCAGGGACCCCTATAATCCTTTTTTTCTGTAACATTGGTAGTAATGTCTCCACTTTGATTTCTGATTTTAATAATTTGCATTTTCTCTTTTTTTTTTTATTATCCAGCATTGCTAAAATTTTATCACTTTTTTATTTCTGAAGATTTTGTTGACTTATTCTATTTGTTTTCTATTCCTTTCTTCTGGTTGCTTAGGTTTAATTGATCCCTTTTCTTTCTATTCTTCTTTTTTTTAATGCTCTTGTATTGGCTTTGGCTTTTACTCTGAATAAAATGTGAAGCCCTCAGAAAGTTTTAAAAGTAGAAGGGCATGGTTTGACATATTTTTAAATTATGACTTTTGGTTTGTGCTAGAAAAATATCTGAATAATATAAGGGCAAACAAGAAGACCAGTTAGGAAAAAACTAGGCAGGGGGGGGGGTGGAATTGTGGTACCTTGAACAGTAATGGTTATGGTGGATGTAGTTTTGACATTCTGAAAAAAAAATTCGAAAGTTGTATAGCAAAGTTTGTTAATAGATATGACATGGGATGTGAGAATAAGAGGTGCCAAGGGTGATGGCTCCAAGGGTTTTGGTCTGAGCAAGTGGAAGAATGGGGTTGCTGTGTATGATGAGAAGTATACGGGGGTTTGGGAGAAGATAAGCAATTAACTTTTAAACATGTTAGGTTGTGATCTATAATAAACACTCATATGGGAATATCAGGTAAATATTTGGAAATACAGGTCTGGGATTCAGGAGTAGAGATATACTTTGGGAGTTATCAGACCAGTATTTTCCACAATAGATTTGGATAAAATTTTCTGAAAAAGTTAAAGTACATTGGGGGAAAAAGATACCAAAAGATTAATCCCTGAACCACTCCAAAATTTAAAGTTCAAGAAGATCAAAAGGACTCAGCAAAAGGGGAGAGCTGCCAAACTGCCAGTGAGATGGCAAAAGAATAAAGAGATAATGTTCTCTTGGAGACAAACTGGGGGTGGTTGTTTAGGAATAGAAGAATAATAAACTGTATGAAATAATATCAACTCAATAAAATATATTTATGTAACTGCGTAGGAGCTAAATATGAAGCCAAGAGAGGATTTTACGTTAAATGAACAATTCAGCAAGATTTTTGCCTTATCAAATGATCAAATAGAGAGGGGATATTGGCAACAAAGCTGGACCGATGTTCTTGAGTAGTAACAGTGTCTGGGATGTGGTGCTCAAGTGGAAAGGCTGGCTTTTATCAGGAGCACATGGAGTTCACCCATAGTGACAGACAATAGGCTTGGCAGCTGGTAGGCGTACAATAGTGGTTGTGACAGCATGTAGACATTATCTTCCTTTTTATTCTCAGCAAAAACAAAACAAACAAACAAACACAAAAACCCAAACCAGGAAAAGACACAAGGTGGTTGGTTGAGCCCAGGAATGGGGTAGAAGTTCCTAGACATTTGAAGAGAAAGTAGAGATGTACAGTGTTCCTTTGGAACAGTGAGAAAGTGCAGAGAGTAAACAAGTGTAATAGAATGGCTGGAGAGATCTAAGGACCCCCAAAAATTAGCAATCCAAACACTGAGGTCAGACCATATGATGGCATATTCTTGGTGACCATATCGTACAGCGTAGGTGCATACTTGAGGTAGGTGGAGAGTTAGAGTAAGCAGGTTTGTGGTCTGCAAGTGAGTGTGATGAAGTAAGAGAAACGAAATGTGATTAATTCTAATGAGACACCAAGGTATTCAAGCTAAGCAAGAAAGAGTTAAAACGTGATGCTATTAGTTTTCTTTTGTTGCTGTAATAAATTTCTAGGAACTTAGTGACTTGGAACATCACAAATTTATCATCCTACAGTCGGGAGGTCAAAAGTCTGATTCAAATCTCACTTGGCTGAAATCAAAGTGTCAGAATGGTTGAGTTTCTTTCTGGAAGGTTCTAGGGGAGAAACCAATTCTTTGTGCACAAATTTTTGGCTTTAGAGGCAGCTGACATTCTTTAGCTATTGACCTCTTTTCTCCATTTTCAAAGCCATCAATAGAGGTAGTCTTTATCATGTCTCATAAGTGACATATTTTTCTCCTCCCTTCCTCTTTTAAGAACCCTGATGTTTATATTAGGTCCACCCAGACAATCCAGAATAATCTCTCCATCTTGAGGTCTTTAACAAATCATATCTACAAAGTCCTTTTTCCATGTAAAAGAAAATATCCATGGGCTCCAGATAGTAAGACATGGACATTTTCTGCTTATTAAAGTTAGGTGAAAAAAAATAGTAGGAGGAATGGATTTTAGGACCCAGTGATTCGAAGACTTTTAGGACCCAGTGTGGCTGAGGCTGTAGTTGCTTCCTAATATCTATTTTCTGTTATTCTTACTGGGCACAGAGCTGAACATATTTTCAAGTCTCTCTTACAAGTAGAAATAGCCATAGGACTGAGTTTTGGTCAATGGAATACAAGTAAAATTGGTGTATATCATTTTTAATTTTGATACATAAAGTCATGTCATATGAGTTCCTTCTCTTTTCACTATAATGTCTGTAAAAATTACTATTTACATTAAAATCAAAATTAAATAGAATTAAGGATTCAGGTCCTCGGTTACACCGTATTTCAACTGCTTAATAGCCAAATACGACAATTGGCCACCATATTGCTCAGTTAAAATACATAATAGTTGCTATACTGCAGAAAGTTCTATTGGTTACTACTGGGCTAAAGTAAGGCAAAGCCAGAAAAGGGAAGAAGCTTGGTCCCCTAACTAACTGCATATAAAAGAACTCGTCCCCACTCCTGATTGACATTGCATTCTTCTGGGATCAATAAATAAAATTTTCTTGTGTTAAGCCAGAGAGATTTTGCATTCTTTATTATAGCAGTTAGCACTCTATCTAACACAGTTAGAAAGAAAAGAAACGAATATGGTAGACATTATGAGGCACCACACAGATTTCCTTTTGAAAGTAACAGACTTATTAGCCCAGCTAATAGAACTGAGGAAATACAAAGGCACGGATCTTTTGCCCCAGTGTGAGAAAGGTCTGACCAGTCACCCAATTTTCAGACATCCTTGAAGGGTCATTTAATACCTCCCTTGAGGTTATATGATTTATCCTCCTGTCCAGTCCTTCTTACTTTCCTTCCCTTATACAGTGTTTCTGTTTCGTTGTGTCATTTTCAAAAGCACTCACTAATAGACTTCCTGCATGCTAACCACCATCTCCGAGTCTGATTCCTGGGGAACACAACCTACAACAACTGATACTGGAATGGGGCCAAGAAAGCAGATGCTGGAATCGTATATAAGAATTGCATCACCTGCCACCTAGATATTAATAAGGACCCCATCATCGGTTGTAGGTGAAGCACAGAGAAGCCTTATTTCCAGTTGATGCTTCAGTTGTTAAATCTTTTACTAGTGGTGAACTGAAATGGTATATTGTTGAAAGTGAATGCATTAATAGATATCAGATATTTGAGAAAAATGGCAGAGAAAGTAGCTATAAAGATAATATTAGGTGGCTATGGTTGAGTTTATTCGATGCTCTGAAGCAAAGATAAGGAAAAGCTGGCTGCAGCACAGCTAAACTCTAGGACTGAAATTCTAGAAGGCCTCTTTAATAGCATATAGAAATTCTCTCATCTTTTGTATATAAGACAATAACACAGATATAGTTGAGGGTCAAGCCCAGGACTTTACTGGGTAAGGATACCCAAGCTCCCAAGAAGTTTGAACTCTTATGCAATACCTGGACTGGGAAAGAGTAGACCCCTAATATACAGAATAGAAACATTTTGACTGATCCCATCACCCCTGAAAAAAAAAATCCTAATTTCCAGATCTCTTAGGTATATCCTTTCCCACTTAAGACAACATTACTTCTCAAGCCCTGCCCCAATATTCTCTCCCTGGCCACAGGCCAATAATTAAGATTCATAATCTAACAAACATAATCTGTCTAAAGGCATTCCATGACTGATTAGAGAGGAAAGAGACTACACACCCAAAGGAGCTTCAGGATTCAGCCAGCATATATTAGCAGGAGCCATGAAAATATGTATGAGACTAGAATCTGAAGATGCTCGATCAAGTACAGTGGGTTGGATAAAGGATAATTTATTGATTTGAGTCATCTTCCAGATTATAGGCTTTTCAACCCTGGAAAAGACTTCAGGAGATGGGATACTCTATTAGAACTGTGGGAAAAAGCAATAACTTAGGCAGAGTAAGGTAGATATTTCAGGCAATCCTGATAAGCAGTAGAAGAAAAGATTAGAAGACTTTAAAAAGTGGTTTGCTTAACTGTATATACTATCTAAGGCTGGAAAACCCATCAGAGGACGCTATTCCTCTAGGGCCTGGAGGATACATAATTTACCAAAGCAATAAGGAAGGCCTTGACGGGAGTGGTACTAGCATTGCTAGAAGTTTATTGTCACCTCTCCTCCATAATCTACGTTTGGTGGGAAAAGGTGCCATCAAGAATTGTGTTCAGGGGCACCTGGGTGGTTCAGTTGGTTAAGCGTCCAACTTTTTAGCTCAGGTCATGAACTCGTGGTTTGTGACTTCAAGCCCCATGTTGGGCTCTGTGATGACCTCTCAGAGCCTGGAGCATACTTCAGAATCTGTGTGTGTGTCTCTCTCTGTTCTTTCCCCACTTGCTCTCTCTCTCTCTCTCTCTCAAATAAATACAGATTAACAAAAATGAATTCTGTTCATTGATTGCAAGAAAGGTGATAGTTTCCCTGTGAACTTGAAGCTAGTTGTCAGTGATTAACTCAAATGGAAAGTACTACAAAAGTGTAAATAGTAATGATGTCCCCAGTCCTCCCACAAAGAACCATTTACTCAAGTGGTAAGGAAAGGGAAATGTGAAAACATTTCAAAGACATTTGGATGCAAAGTCCAAGGATCAAAGGAAGAGGAAGCATAAGAGATATGAATAATAAAAGGAATCCTCACCCAGGTTTGAATAACAGTGGGCTGCTGAGTCCATAATCCATATACTCTTCCATGTGCACATATCTTGCCCAATGTGGTAAGTTCCCAAGATCCTGAATGTAAACTTGGAATAGAAATCCCTGGCAATTGGTAGGTGGATGAAGGAAATGCTACTTCTGAAGACCTTAAAGAGGCAGTATTGGTTCTCATCAAATCTCCATTTAATTTACTAGTCTGCCTGCCAAACCAGGGAGAACTTGGAGGACAACAACAGACCATTGCAAATGCAAAGTATTAGCCCCAGTTGCTACTATGGGGCCAGATGTGGCTTCTTGACTAGAGAAGATTTATGCAGTCTATGATATATGTATGTCATCTTTGAAGGAGTGAATGCATTCTTTTCTATCTCTATCTGAAAATGTGTCAGAAATAGTTCATATTCACATAGAATGAACAACTATATATAGTGATGGTCCCTAGTTGTACACTAACTTACGTATCTTTGATACAATAAAGTCTGTGGAGATCCAGAAAGTCTGAACATCCATTATAATGTCACATTCTTTTATTATATTGATAACTTGAAAATCAATTTAAATGTGTACAAAGTAGTTCTTCAAAGTGGCTAAAGCATTATATGGCTTGCCATGACTAATGTGCTATAGAGGGTAAAGGTAAAACCCTAAAAAATTCAGATGACTTCCATATCAATAACATTTTTGTGATTCTAGTGATGTGCTATTCCAAGATACCCTTTCAAACATAAGGGACAAATTATTGGTATATTACCTCTCCAGAGGAAGCGTCATGAAAGGTATTCCTGGTAGACCACTTCAGGTTCTGTTCTTCAGGCAGTATATTCCCTGGAAAATTTGGAATACTGTTCTGTCTCATATAATGGGTGATGTAAAAAGGCTCCTAGTTTGGGGTAGAAATCAGAGCACGGACCTTCAGCAGCTCTAGGATTTTTGCAATTCTGCACCTTGGGATATACAATGTGGAAGACTTTATCTAAGAAAGAGATCATTGTAAGGAGATGATGCAGATGTAGCCCACTGAAGGAAGGGAGAACTATTGAGAATGAATAGAAGCACAATCAAAGGGCACAGAATGTTGCAACAGCTGCCAAAGTGCCTCTCCCTCAGCTCACTCCTATACTCATAGGGATTAGGGGTTCCCTCCTGATTGTGAGAAAGAGAGGCTGGGGCTTGTTTCACAAATTCATTAGTTTGTTTTGGGGGTACAAGCTAAAAAAATGGTGGCCAACTCTTTTGCAGACTATGTACACATCACTTTGAAAGGCATTGGTGAGAGAAACATTCTAGCAATGGTGCAGAGCTTCTGGTACTGGGAACATCGTCATCTACTTTGCTTGAAAAGACAAGTAGTCTGAGTTTAAAAGCATATGAAGACTTGAATATAGTGGCAAATGGTTTGGCCACGCATCAAGGATATGTAATGACAAAAAGTTGTAGAGTATACAAGGGACTCTGGAGTAGAGGTACATGAATGGCCTTATGAGAGAGGGAAAAAGTCTCATGTATCTCATATTAATGCCCATCAAAGAGCAACAGCATGGTATACAAGATGACTTTGCTGCTTTTCTCAAGCAGTATCTCTTATCAGACATCCCAATATAGCCACAGCACGTGGGTTAGTAGCTATGTTAGCAAAAATAGAATCTGTGAACTTATTCCAAGTCTGCTCTAGCTACTGCCACCACTGGATGTACACCTTGTAATCAACAGAAGCCAATCAAAGGTCTCTGATGTATTTCCATCCTTTGATGAGACTACTCTGGCACTTTATGGCAAGTTAGCTACATTAGGTCTCCTCTATTCTAGAAGACAGGCAATTTCTTTTGGCATATTTGGCATACATATTCTGTATGTGGACTTGCTTTTCTTACAGGCAAGACCTGAGCAAGTGCCATATTTTTATAACTTACAGAGTGTTTGATCTACCACCATGAATTTCACATACTATCATGTGAGACCAAAGAACCCTACAGCAAAAGAGATGTGAGCATAGGTCAATGACATTCTCCACTATGCAGATGCTTTTGGTCTGATAAAAGATTGAGTGGCTTGTCAATGCACCACTGAAACACTGAAGGTAATATTTTTGCAAGGACAGGACAGTGTACCACTCTACAAGACACTGGATACAGTGTGAATCAACTGTAGGTTGAACAATGCTTTGACCTTGTTGGGTAGACTACATAAATCTGAAAGCCACGTAAACTAAACAAGAATGACCCTGCTTACCTTTATTTCTGGTGACTCATTTGAAGAATCTATTCTTCCTATCCCTGCAACTCCTCTAGGATTTGCATGTGTAGAGGCTGTAGTTCCGATAGGGAGAAAATTTTCATTAGTGGATAAATCAAGATTTACTTTGAATCAGAAGCTGTAGCTGCTGCTTGGACACTTTGGACTCCTTGAGTGAAAGAAACAGAAGGAAAGAAGTGGAGTTTTTATCTTGGCAGAAAGATAGCCTTGTTTGTTCAGAATCAGTAGGATACTATTGCACATGAGGCTAGCAATGAGTATGTTTGCCACCTATGTGATCAATTTGACATTTCTTTGTACTCCTTTCATACATGTTGATGGAAAATAGACAAAGACAGGAACATTATCTGAAAATGGCATAGTGATCAGAGGCTCAGAATTCTTAGGAATGAGAGTATGATCAAGTAAACAGATAAGCCACAAAGACCACCAAAGATGTTAGCTGAGGCTGAAGAAAATTTAGCTTTTACTCTGAGATAAGCTTCAGCAGAAAATGCTAGAGTTCTTATTAACCTTCCTCTTTCAGGTGGTCCCTAAAAGCAAGGCCCACAAGAATCCTAGAATTTATACAAAAAAAGTTGATTTGAGCAAAACACATGTTCATTGTTGTGGGTGCTGTAATGAACCACCCATATCACTTTTCAGGAAAAAGGGAATTTTGTCAGATGAACCCTTCAGCTATCACCAATTTTAGGTATATGCTCAGCTGTAAAGAACTTCATCAGAAGTTATGGCTCTGCCTAGAGAAGCCCACGTCCAATGACTCTACCCTCCATTTGGCACAAATCCGAAAGGTCTCATTTTCATAACTGCCTGCAAAGTTATCTGAGTGTTCTCTTAATACTGCACTACAACTCAACCATTTCTTTTTTTTTTTAATGTTGTTATTAATTTATTTTTGAGACAGAGAGAGACAGAGCATGAGCAGGGGAGGGACAGAGAGAGAGGGAGACACAGAATCCGAAGCAGGCTCCAGGCTCCAAGCTGTCAGCACAGAGCCCGATGCGGGGCTCAAACTCACGGAGTGTGAGATCATGACCTGAGCTGAAGTCGGACGCTCAACCGACTGAGCCACCCAGGCACCCCATCAACCATTTCTGATGTAGTCCTATTTTCTTAATCCCTTTTGCAGTTGCCAATCTCAAGAGTGTTCCTTATAAATCCCCTCACACCAGTCTCTAGCTCAGAGTCTTTACTTCTGTTACCCAAACTATAATAATAGTTGTCAAAAAATATCATACTTGAAATTGAGATTGCAAATGAAGAAGTTACTATTGATGACAAGGTCTAGGGTAAGTCCATGGGAGTGGGTGGCTAAGGTAGACTGTGGATCAGTACAGGAGAGGTGGCCAAAGAACTGAGAGGCCACAATAATGGAAGGATCATCTTCACAAAACGTTGAATCACCAAATATTTTGATAGTAGTCTTAGAGGAAGCACCAGTGCACCAGGCACCATTTTTTTCAAGGAATTGAAAGGTGGACAAGGGTTACGTGGAAACTGATGAGTGGGTGACCACACCAAGAGTGTATAATTATTAGCATAATCTGATGGAATGAGTAGAGAGGACAGTGGACCAATGACCTGGAAGTTGCTTTGGAGATGGTTGGAGAGACCATGGTACACTTAAGAGAACCCTAAGGGAGATCCTTCTGTCAGTTAGAAATAAAACAAGGAACATTCAGAAAGAAAGTTGAAGATGTGTGAGGTTTTGCTTCAAGGCTACTACCTTACCTACTAACCTATACAGATCGTAGATATACAGAATTGAGTCTGTTTCCAAACTCTTCCAGATGAAAATTAACACATTTGTATTTTTGTATTTTCATTGTATGAGGCAATATAACATGCTTTGGATGTTCAATATTTTTGCTTTTGGTTAGCTGATTAGGAATGCTTAGCTAAATTGCTTGAATTAATGACTATCTTGACATGCTGCAGCTATAATTAGAAGCACGGAAAAGTCAACTACAAACGTAATATTGTTACATAAGACAGACTGTGTACAAAATTGGTTATATTGTTTATCCTGTGGCAATCTGAACCATGGAACAACCATGTGAAAGTTGGTTTTCATCTCTATACCTTTAAAATTATTATTCAATGAAGCTGGAGCTTTTATTAAATGTAAGAACATCCGAAGGAAAAAGCACATTTTTGCCCTTTTCAGAAATTGTTAGATTTGCTTCCAATTATTTCATATTTTTACACTAAAAACTAGACAAAATTTCAAAGGCTCATTATAATTTTACAAAATGAACAATGACAAAGAAGAGTATGCTGTTCTATTTAGTTGTGATTTATATACCAAATTCTTCCAGAACCATACTTCCAACTTCTTGTTTCTACTAGCTATATTGAAATAGGTCACTCATCATCAACATTTTCAAAATAAAACTACTTCTATTAACTCTTCTTTTTGTTGAATCTTCAATTACTTTCTAAAATGTGTTTCCTTTTCTTCGTGGAAACATCAAGATTGTACTTTTTAGCATCATTCGTAGTTACCTATGCCCATATGGCTGAGTTTTGTCCAATGGGATAGAGGTGAAAGGAATATATACCAGTTCTAGGGTTGGCCTATTTAAAAATTCCCAACCACTTCTCAATTCTTTCCATGTCTTACTTTGTGAGCTAGAGGCAGACCATCCGGGAAGCATTTCTGAGATCCTGGGGATAAAGTAGCTACAAGATGAAGAGAACTCGTATCCTTGAACCAGAGCATGTAAAGTGACCCCCAAAATTATAGCACTGTTTTGTTATACGAGTCAGAAATAAGCTTAACCAGTATTAACCACTGAGGTTTTTGTGATTCTATATGTTTGTAGCAGGTAGTCTTTCCTTCTCTGACTATATACTTCCATTCTACTGACATTCCTATTTCTATGATGGCCACCATAGCATATCAGATAAACAAAGACTGAAAATAGGACCAGAAGCAATAAGTATTCCCAGTCAGTTCCTCCTTGTCAGTCGCATAATCTAAATTACTGAGACAGTATTATTAATTCTATTGCTACAATATTTCATCCTTTGTCCCCATATCTTTAGTTTTCTGCCTAGTGAAGTCCAAATTTTTAATGAGCATCTAAGCATATATATTCACCAAAATTTAGCCAGAAATTGCCTTTATCAGCATTCTTCTTTGCTATAACACAACATTAATTATTCTATTATTCAAGTGTCCAATAATCTCTTTGACTCTTTGACTCTTTGACATGGCCGTAATATCCCCTGCCCTGGGAATTTTTTTTTTTTGTATATATAAAACATAACTAGGTAGCTAGAAAAATGAATATAAACCAAGCTTGAAAGTAAATGACTCATTCATCATCTT
This sequence comes from Prionailurus bengalensis, assembly GCF_016509475.1. NCBI lineage: Eukaryota > Metazoa > Chordata > Mammalia > Carnivora > Felidae > Prionailurus > Prionailurus bengalensis. The sequence continues at coordinate 180,627,790 of NC_057344.1, forward strand.
TTCAATGAGATCTTCCCATAGTTTTCCTATTTATAATTAACTTTTGCATTTCCTACAAATGTACTATGCTACAGTATTTCTAGGACTAATAGGCTTTGCTCTTATTTTTACAGGGCTGTACCAGATTTCTATTGCTGTGTAACAAGTTATCATAAACTTCTGAAAAGCCACCATTTATTGCATCACAGTTTGTAACATGACTGGGTTCTCTCTTCAGTTTATCACAAGATTGAAATCAAAATATTGGCCAGACTGAGTTCTCATCTTGAGGCTCTGGGGGAAAAAATGCTTTAAAGCTCACTCTTGCTGTTGCCAGAATTCTGTTCCTTGTGATTATAAGACTGAGGCCCTGTTTTCTTGCTATGTAAACCCTTCTCTGTTCACCAAATTGAATCCTTCACATAGTTCAACTCTCTGACTCTGTTTTCTACCATCAGCTGGAGAAAACTTTGCTTTCAAAAGGATTATATGATTAAGTTAGGCCTAACTGAATAACATCCTTTTCTTAAAGTCAGCTGTGCCAAGTAGTATAAACTAATCACAGAGGAAACTCCATTATATTCATAGTCCTGAGGATTATTTAGAGCATGTACATCAGGGGAAGGAAATCTCGGGGAACATATTAGAATTCTACCTATTTCAAGAAGCTTAAAATTAAAAAAAGCAATTATGCAAGCACGAAATCATTGAACTTTAGCCTCCCTAAATTATAGGTAGGGTGTAGCAAGAATTACTTTCATCTGTCTCATAGGTAAGTGATAAGAGGTTCAAAATATTTAAGAAATGTGACCATATTCTTGCAGTTATAGTGGGTATAGACAGGATTTAGATAGAAACATTTTGACTTAAAGTGCATTTTTTTTACAACACGTCATAAACTACATTTGGGTTTGTATGTCTGTTATCATTACTTTATTACATGTTACTTGATTATAAAATGTTAATGCTAAAGTATGACATCAGTATAGGAATTCGAACTTTCTAAGTGACTATATAAATTTCTCCCTTAAATGTCATCATAAAGATTGGGGACCAGTTTTTTTTTTTGCTCCCCCCATGTATTCATCATCTTGGGCCATCAAAACAAAGTACCATGGACAAGGTGGCATAAACAACAGAAATTTATTTTCTTATAATTAAGGAGGCTGGAAATTTGAGACCACAGTGCCAGCATGGTTAAGCTCTAGTGAAGATTTTCTTCCCAGCTTGCAGATGGCAGCTTTCTGGCTGTGTCCTCACGTTGTGGGAAGAGAATTTCTCTCTTCCTTTTATAAGGCCATCAATACTATCATTATAATCTCATTCTTATGACCTCATTTAGTGGTAATTACCTCCTAAAAGCTCCGTCTTCACATGTAGTCACATTGGGAGTTAGAGCTTTATATATGAATTGGGGTGGGGTGGGGAGGAATATAATTCAGTCTATTGTAAAACACTACCAAGTATGGAACATGCATAAAACAGCTAGTGAATAAATATTAATTATCTCCATTTTATTCAATCAACTGATACCTAATTAAGCCAAACCCATGGAGAATCACATGAAATAATACATACTCCAGCTAACTTTTTATTCTGATGATTAATGGGGAAAATAGAGAATAAAAACTACCAGAGCTGTCTTTAAACTCCTTATAGCTATAGATAGAACTTTTATGATTAAAAAACAGGATGATTACCAATTCTTGTTTTGGCTGGAAGGATTAGACCTGACTCAGAACTTGAAAATGTTGATACTTCAACAATTTTATATAAATTGTTTTAAGTGAAGAAAGAAAAATTGTGATCAAGGTAGCCATATACATCATTTGTCTGTAATATGCTCAAATTGCTTAAAAATTCTCAACAATACCATTTTTAGACATGATTTATGGTGCTTAATATGTATATGTTGGCATTTGGGGGTCAAGGAAAGAGTTATTCTCAAAATTCCTCTTCAAATAGCATTATAAAGCCATGAGATAGTTTAGTATTAGAATGGAAATCACATTGTGCTCTCCTCACCCATTAAACTACTAATGTTTAAGCCTATAAAATACACTGGTTCCAATATGGGACTATCATGACAAAGCCAGAATGGAAGAATTCTAAACTCATTAACTTATAGAGGGGCATTTGTTTTCACTTTGCCAAATCAAATAAACAAAGAAGCAAATAAACTTGAAATGTTACTTTTGGGAAAGATTGACCACTGCTTTTGACCTACTTTGGTAATTCAGATGTTCTTATGCAAATGTTCCTCTGGAACTGTGGAAAATATGTTGAGAACATTGTAAAAATAAGGGGAAAAGCTCAAGAAAATTAACATTTTTTAGCTATTAGATACAGTCATTAGTGATATTCAGAAGTATTCCGACAGCTTTCGCTACAATTTCCGCTTCTTTTGTTTAAAAACTTCCACTCTAAAGAAATACATTCAACTAGCTTATAATTAACGTGGCTGTCAAAAGATATTATATATCATCAGCTGCTTACCATCCTAAGGTAGACAAAGAGTAGCAATGCTATTGTTCTCTGTCTAATCAGGTCAAAGCAGTGGCAACTTTAATTAGAATTATTGTCAAGAAACTGCTTAAAGTCTGTACCAGTAAACTATGTCATATGTTTGCTTCCTCATCTTTTATTTTAACCTTATTGAGGGAGGGGGACATTTTTAATTTATAAATTGGAAAGCCTCTTCTCACAATATGTGTTCTAAACACCCCTTTTTGTATTTAACAACCAATGTCTAGTCGCTAAACTACAAGCTCTAAGAGAATGTTTAAAGTCTAATGAGTTTATTTTAACTATTTAATAATATATCAAATGGCAAAGATTTCAAAACGTAAAAGTCATGAGATGGGAAACTAAGTATTTGTGGAAGTGGTTTTTATATAAATTAGTATGTAACAGGAAAGAGATGCATATATAAAAATGCTAAAAAATATTACAAAAATGATTTCAGCTTATTACTGAAAGCATCAAGCTTTTAAGAACATATATCATTTAAACTGGTTCTGATCATAGCTCTATTCTGATTTCTCTATTTTTGTTAACATATGGTACATGGCTTTCAACCACTAAAGTATTTATGTGCAGTAAATGTTCTGTTAACTGAGTAAATTATAGCTAATTCTGTATTTTTTACATTAAGGTACTATTGCTATGTAACATTATATGTTTCAGGTGCACAGTGTTATAATTTGGTGTTCATATACACTACAATGTGATCACCATTATAAATCTGTTACTATCTGTCTGTATAAAATTGAGCCCCTCTACTCATTTTGACCACCCCAAAACAATATTTTTATCTATTATCTATCATCTATCTATCTATCTATCATCTATCTATCTATCTATCATCTACCTATCATCTATCCATGACATCTTTATCCATTCATGCATCAATGGACATCTAGGTTGTTTCATATCATGGCGATTTTTTTTTTTTGAGGTGGGGAAGGGACAGAGGGAGAAAGAAAGAGAGAATCTTAAGCAGGCTCCAGACTTAGTGTGGAGCCCGATGTGGAGTTCAGTCCCACCACCGTGAGATCATGACTTGAGCCGAAACCAAGAGTGGAACACTTCAGCAGCTGAGCCACCAGGAGCCCCCATATCTTGGCAATTATAAATAATGTTACAATGAACATAGTGGAATCTTGAATTAGTGTTTTTTGTATTTCTTAGATAAATTCCCAAAAGTGGAATAGCTATCTAATAAGGCAGTTTTATTTTTAATTTTTTGAGGATTTGCCATACTGTTTTCCATAGTGGTTATTCAAACTTACATTCTCACCAACAAGGTATCAGGATTCCCTTTTCTTCACATCCATACCCACACTTACTTCTTCATGAACTGTGAGATCATGACCTGATCCAAAATCAAGAGTTGGATGTTTAACTGACTGAGTCATACACACACCCTTTCTTGTCTTTTTGATAATAGCCATTCTGACTGGTATGAGGTGATATCTCATTGTAATTTTGATTCGCATTTGCCTGATTATTAGTGATGTTGAGCATTTTTCATGTGCCTTTTTGCCATCTATATGTCTTCTTTGGGAAAATGTCTGTTCAGGTCCTCTGCCCATTTCTTAACTGGGGTATTTTGTTGTTGTTGTTGTTGTTGTTGTTGAGTTTATTAATTGTTTACATATTTTGGATATTAATGTCTTATCAGATATATAATTTGCAAATATCTTCTCTCATTCAGTAGGTTGCCTTTTTTGTTATTTTGATGACTTCCTTCATGGTGCAAAAAATTTTAGTTTCACGTGGTCTCATTTGTTTATTTTTGGTTTTGTTATCCTTGCTTTTGAAGTCAGATCATATATATATATATATATATATATATATATATATATATTGCTAAGACTGCCATCAAGGAGCTTACCACTTATGCTTTATTCTAGGAATTTTATGGTTTCACGTCTTACTTTCAAGTCTGTAATCCATTTTGAGTTAACTTTTGTGTATGGTATGAGATGGTGGATCTTTTCATTCTTTTGCCTGAAGTTCTTCAGTTTCCCCAAAACCATTTATGGAAGAGACTGTCATTTCCCCATTGTGCATTCTTGGCCCCTTTGTCATAAATTAATTGACCATACATATATGGGCTTGTTTCTGGACTCTGTATTTGGTTTCATTGAAATATGTGTCTGTTTTTATGCCAATACTCTACGTTATTTAGATTACGATTAGGTTTGTAGTAGAGTTTGAAATCAGGGACTCTAATACTCCACATTTGTTTTTCTTTCTTCAGATCTCTTGGGCTATTCAAGGCCTTTTGCAGTTCCGTGTAATTTTAGAATTATTTTCTCTGCTTCTGTGAAAAATGACATTAGAATCCATGAGCATGGAGTATCTTTTTATTTATTTGGGTCTCCTTCAATTTCTTTAATTAATGTAATGATGCCCACCAGTGCCTCCATCTTGGAGAGAGTCCCAGTAGGTTTCTGCCTCTTTGGCAGATACTTTAAGATTAACAAATGAGTCTCCTTGGCCTATGGTCCGGGTGACTTTACAACTGTTCCTTTTGTGCTGGGTCCCTGGAATGGTGGATATGTGCAAAAGCCCTTTAACAGAAAAATTTCCTTTCCCCCATAGTTCTCTTCCCTATGGCTCTGTTAGAAGTAAGCTCCATTGGTTTTCAAGGCTAGATGCTTTGGGGCCACATGTGTCCAGTGTAGTTGCCAAATGTTGGGGTAACTCATGTGGAACCCTACGACGTCAGGGAAAAACTTCATGTTATGAGATTCCTCCCAACTGTGGGGTTTTGCATTTGGCGTGGGGTTTCTTGCAAGACTGTCTCTGCCTCTCCTACCTGTCTAGGTGCTGCCCTTCACGTGGAGGTACCGTTCAGCTAATCCTCAGGTCCTTTTCAGAGGAAATGGTTCCATACATAGCTCTAGATGTGTTGTGTTCATGGAGGAGTTGAGTTCAGGATCCTTTGGTACTACCATCTCGAACCCTCCTCAAAATTTTGTATTATTTTTAGGTAGATTAACCTGTCAAGCTTTTATACATTCATTGTCCCTGTACGGTTATTGCTTAGGGGGAAGATTCAGTGTAAAATAACAAGCTTATCTTAATACAGATAAATCCAGTTCGTGAAAATAAATATAAATCCATTTATCTTTTTTTAGCAAATGTATTGTTGAGAAAGTGAAGGATATTTGTTTTTATGCTGTCTCCTAATTTATTCATTTTACTTATGTTAATTTTCCAGGAAATTATGTTCACCTCCTTAAGGGAACATTTCTTGTTACATACTGACTTTCAGGTCATGGCATATGCAGCTTAAGATAATAAGACTAGCAATTACTTTTCTATTTTGACACCCTAGTCCAAGAACATTGTGTTGCATTTAATGAAGTAGGCCATTGCTGCCTTTAGGATGTATTCAGGCAGTTCTCGACTAAGGTGGCTTAACTGACTGCTTCCCTCCCCCAAAAGATACTTTCCCATTATTTCTTCTTACTCTTTCCACAATATAGTGCCTGGAGTGATGTATCTTCTTTCTTCCAATGTACACTCTCTCCTGAAACTTCTTTACCAGACTAAATAATAAGAGCTCATGATCATGAGCCTGGACTGTCTATAAGAGGAAAGAATAAGAAAAGGAGATAAACCGAATCTCCATTAATTTCCCACTTCTGTCCTTCAGTCTTTCCTGAGACCTCTTGCCTCCCAAGAATACCAGTATAGCTCTTCGGCATGTCCAATTTATGTTGAATGTTTATCTACACAGGTATTTGACAAATATTTTTATTTTAAGTTTACTCAGAGAGAGAGAGAGAGAGAGAGAGAGAGAGAGCACATGAGCAGGGGAAAGGCAGAGAGAGAGGGAAAGGGAGAATCCCAAGCAGGCTCCACATTGTCAGCACAGAGCCCAATGCAGGGCTTGATCTCATGAAATGTGAGATCATAACCTGAGCCAAAATCAAGAGTCAGATGCTTAACCAACTGAATCACCCCAAGTATTTGACAAGTCCTTATGAAGCTGTATCTCTTTACTCCAGAAATCTAAATCCTACTCCATATCTTACGAAACAAATATATCTAAGATAACCTAAAATGTAAAAGAAAAGAGGGAGAAAGGAAAATAAGATGGGGAGAGACAGAGAGAGAGAAAGAGATAACTCTGTTTCTAATTTGAGTCAGATCTAGTCCATCAATGAGAGACACTTCAATAGATGACAGAAAAGCGAACTTAGTCATTGTTTGGAGTCTTTAGTCAGAACAAAATAACAAAAAGCTTTCACCTGATCTGGCACAGTTGGAAGGATTTGAGGAAGAGAGTCTGATCTTCATTGCTTCTTCTGTACCAGCCTGAAACTCCTGGAATCTACTCCTCATTGTCCAGCATTTCCATTCAAGTCGTTCATTGTCCTAAACCTATCCTCCTATACCCTTGCCCCATGGTATCAGACCTTTGGCACCAACATTTGTTATTCTCCCTGGGAGTGAAGGGAAAGATAGGAGAAACAGGGGAAATTTGGATGTATTTAAAGTATGTGCATTGTCTTCCTTGTGCTCAGGTTCTGTAGTGCTATGTGAACCACGCAGTGCTTCTGGCATTTAGAAGGATAAATAGATTTCTGTGAGCTTGTGTGGGAACACAACCAAGATAGATAAACTATTCCTTCAGGCAAAGTGCATTTTGAATTTCAAACAACCAAGTTACCTATAAACTTTTGGAACACTTTATGGTTCTAAATCTAGTGTTGTTTTTGATCCTTCCAAAGGAATACAGCAAGAAGTTTATTGAGTTCCTCCAAAACCCAAGTTTGCTCGTCTTTGAGAACACTTTGCCTAGTAGTGGAGAATCTTGGGAAGAGAAGCAGGAGCAAGGGAAACCACAGATTAAAATTTTGCTTCTGTCTTGCCCCTCTTCTCGACAGGGAGTCCTTTTATTCCTTATTTGTGTGATACCCATTCTTAAGTATAACTCGTGGTCATTGGTATATACATTAAGGGGCAGATAGTTTGTTAAAGAGCCATGTGAGTAAGCTGCACTGTGTATGTTTAAATCCTTTGAGAAAGTGACAGTCACTTCAGCAAGAACAGCAAAAGGATTCAGCTGTTAACACTTTTGGAAAGCAGCAGCTTAAAATATCATGTTGCAAAATAGAATATACATGTGAACAGAGATCCTAAAGATCAAAGCCATAAAGCCTGAGATGTGAAACTATGTATCAGGTAACTGATTAGGAAGTACTTGGAGGATACCTATGGAAAACAATTTCTTCTGCAGGTGAGAGAAATGAAAATTAATGTTGAACGCATTTGCACAAGTGATCAGGGCTCTATGTCCATGAGCTTTGCTCCTTGATTTTCCTAATAGATACTTATCAAACACCTACATGTCCCTAGTGAGTGCCATTTTAGGTATGGGGAATGCAATGATGAATAAGATAGAGGTCCAAACCTCAAAGAATTTAGAGTTTATGGAGGAAGAAAACAGTATGATATCATGAGAGGTCTACGCAGAGGGAGAAATAGGAGGACAGGAAACTTGTTTGTAGGGTGGAAGGGTAAAGGGGTGGGTTCTAGAACTTGTCACAAAGGAGAAGTCTAAGCAGCCTGTTTTTGCCAGTCATTTTACAGTAAACCAGAAAAAGTTGCCCACTTTCCATTGCAATATTACACTTTAAAGCCTAGTCAGTAAATATCACTCTTTCTATTTAGACTTTCAAGGCAATATGTCCCTTTAACAGATACTGGACAACTTATACTTTATTTTTATTTTTTAATTCATTTATTTATTTTTATTTATTTATTTGGGAGACAGAGATAGCGCGAGTGGGAGAGAGGCAGAGAGAGAGAGAGAGGTACAGAGAGATAATCCCAAGGAAGCTTTGCACTGCCAGCATAGAGCCCGATGTGGGGCTCGAACTCACGAACCTTGAGATCATGTCCTGAGCATAAACCAAGAGTTGGACACTTAACTGCTTGAGCCACCCAGGCACCCCTGGCCAACTTACATTTGAAATCTTTGTGTCATCAGAGAGGTGTCAGGTGAGCCGCATGGTGTGTTCAAGGGAGAGAGGAAATATCTGTTTGGAAAGGACTGTTAAACTGAAGTCCTTCAACAGCAAGAGCTAGTGCAATAACTAGGGCACAAGTCTAGCTGGGAGATCCTGTCGACTTGTGCTCTTTGCGGAGAGGTTAGTGGCAATGGTCCTCAGGCATGGAAACACTGAAAACGGATAAAATGGTTTGTTTCGCCAATAAGCCTGCTACCAACAGCATTCATTCCCCTAGCAAGGCAAGTTAAATGGAGTGGTTTGGTTCTCAGCAGGACAACACACAGCTCTCATAAGCTTTCATTGGCACATTTTTATTAGCAACAAAAGACTCCAGCAGCTCCAGGAGTTCATCTTCCCAGAGTAATTTACGAGTTCTTTCCCTTGCTTTTTCATCCTTCCCTGGGAACACTCAAGCGTTCAAGTTGCTGCCCACAGCTCACCCACCACTCTCTATTTTGGTGGAGAGATAAGAGAAAATAAGACATGAGGAGTATTTTCGACTTACTCCTTTGCATTAAATAAGCATCACGGCTCAATGTGGCTTCAACACAGCTCTCCTTTCAGTGTCCAAATCTGTCTTCGCCCTCCTGTATCCCCACCATGGTTCTCTTCCCACACAGGAGGGCTTTTTTTTTTTTAATTCTGCTTTATGGTACTACTCATTTGAAACCTTGCACATATCCCCAATATTTACTCACTTAAAAAACATTTATTAAACATCACAACCCAGGCATTGTGCTTGGGTGCTTGGGATGTAAATGTGAACAGGACAGGGTTTCTGTCTTGAAGGGTCTTGCAATTTAGTCTAAAGGGAGACATAGAACAATTAATTATAAGATTCTTTGAAAGAGCAATTAGAGGGGATAGAGATGTTACAAGCCTTATAAGCCTCATTCCACTTGTTCTTTTTTGCCGTGTGAAATTATACTTTCTTATAAAGAAATAGCATACAAGCCCTGTGCCTCTGGCTCTATTTGCCAGAGAATCAAATTCAAAATCAGGCCCTCAACATGGGAGATTGGGATGGATTTCTCCCTTTTTTAATGACTATTAGGACAACTTTATTAGTGGGACAGTGATGACATTTGGAGTATGGGGGCATCAAAATTGTTAAGGTTTTCACCTACGGTTAATTGTGATGAAATCAAGGCGAAAACTTAGGCCTTGGGATATGTATTAGCTGTGTCACTGGAAAGGCATGGGGCAAAGTTACTTTAAAAAGTTTGAGGTAGATGGGCTTATTTTAACTACAATGGAAGCCCTGTAAGAGGAAAATTATAAGTTGAGGGCATCTCGCTGCCAGTTTAAGCAAATTATAAAAGGAACACATTCACGGGTTTTGAGAATTTTAAGGAGACTGTCATCACCTGTATCTTCTGACTGTAAAGGTAATAAGACCAGGATCTTATTGTAAGGTATAAGAGCTTCAAATAGGGCTGATCTGGGAACACCAAGTGACCATGAGACTCAAGGAGCATGCCATGAGCTGGGAATTATGAAACTCATAATACCGTATAGTTAAGTAAACACAGTGGGGAATCCATAGTACAATAAAATAACATATTTGGGATTAGGTAGGGGCATGTCCAGAAAGCAATAGTACATTACATGAATAGTAAGACAGATAACTGGTCAACAATTTCTATGACCCTGATGACTCTTCTTCAACTTACAGCTAATGGAGGTAAGGGTTCCTTTCAGCCAAATGATAGAGGAAAGATCTCAGGCCTGGCTCATAGGTTATATTTAACTGAAGGTTGGTGCTAGACAAAAATGGATAACTAATACATCACAGTGTTACAGAACTGGTAAGTTCTTTTCCTACTCAATACTGTTTGCCAAATAATCAAATGCTATTTGATGGCAAGCAAGTAATTCATTCAGTGGCCAGAGAATGGAGAAGGGGAGCTCATGCTCTAAAAGTACCTTTTCCTTGATTAGGTCTCATAGTGAGGGTTTTATGGGTTAAGGGTAATTAAGGGGCTGATAAGTAAGCTGATGTAAGTGTTTTAAATGAGATAATACATATGATGTTTCTTTAAAGAATGCCTGGCCTATGTTAATCCCTTGTAAATATTTCTATTATTATTCATATGTATATCATTCATGAAGAACTTGAAATATGAATACCTGTATATGTTCACCAGAAAGAGTAAATCAGCAACAATGAACTTCAAATTTCATTATTCACTGAGATTAAGATACAGTAACCCCTAGGTAGATACAAAGATAGGTAAGTGATGATAGATAGATAGATAGATAGATAGGGATGATAGATGATAGATAAATGCATGTGTACCTTTGTACTGAATTGTAATGAACCTTAAATAGAGAACTTCTGAACTGCTGCTAAATTTTTTTCAGATACCCCATGGAAGTGAATCATGATGCAGCTGAACATGGGGTAAGATGTCAGCCTCAGTATGACTCCTAATCAAATGAAATAACTTCTAGTTTTCCTGCCAAGAAGAGCCCTTACCTTTTTAAGAACACCATTTAATCATCTGGGTACAGGTTATAGATCACTTTTCTTCCATGCAAGTAGTAGACTTTCAAGTTGAAAAAGAACTGCTGTATACATGTTTTATGGCTTAACATTATCATATACCAAAGGAGATATTTTGCTCTTAACTCTTTCTAATTGATAGGTGCATGCAGAACAGTATTAAATCTTTTAATATCCTAGAGTATTCTTAAATTTTTCATGCTTTCAAGCCTTTACATATATTATTCCCTCTTCCTGTAATATTTTAAACTGTTTTTTCAAGACTCAGCTCAAATGTCACTTCCCTGTGACTGTAAGTCCGAATTTAAGAGTAAAAATAAAAATCCTTGAAAAAAATCTGCTTAATCTGTCCTTAAATCCAGCTTCTGACCTCTTTACCCTTCAAATCCTCATAACATCATATTTTTATACAAATATCACCTTCTCAGACTGTCTTTCCTCAGAAATCATTAATATTACTTTTCTGTGGCTGCTGTAACATATTGCCACAAACTAGGTGGATTAAAACAACAGACATTGTTCTCTTACAGTTCTGGAGGCCAGAGAAGTCCAAAATAAGTTTCACTGGCCAAAGTCAAGGTTTTGGCAAAGTCACACTCCTCCTGGAGGCTCTGGGAGGGAATCAGTTCCTTGTTTCTTTCCACCTTCTGGTGGCTCCAGCATTCATTGGCTTGTGGCTGCATCCTTCTTATCTTCAAAGCCAACATCTTCAAAAGCCTCTTTGCTGAATCTTCACATTGTCTTTTCCTGATTTGCTTTCACATGGATCTTTGTGAATGTATTTATGACACATCCAGATAATCTGGATGATCTTTCCTTTTTAGGATCCTTAATCACATCTGAAAAGCCTTTTCCATATGGGATAACATTTACAAATTCCAATGGTTAGGACTGAATATCCATGTGAAGGTCTAAGCAGCCTTCTTAACCCCTATTAAAAAACCAACTACCCCCTTTTTTTTCCAAAAATTGATATTAAAATTTGTATGTATATACAAATAACCCAGAATAACCAAAACTATTAAAAAAATTAAAAAAAGAACAAAATTGGAAGACTCACACTTCCTCAGTTCACAACTTAGTACATAGCTAAAGTGATTAATACAGTGTTGTCATTGATAAGACAACATATTTGTAAGTCAGACACTTATAAGTGTCTGATATCCAGAATATATAACAAACTGTTACCTCTAAACAATAGTAAGACAAATGACCCAATTAAAAAGTGGGCAAATGATTTAAACAGATATTTCCCCACGTAAGATCTACAAATGGCCAATAAACACATGAAAATGTGCTTAATGTCATCAGTCATTTAAAAAATGCAAGTAAAGGGGCCCCTAGGGGGCTCAGTTGGTTAAACATCCGATGCTTGGTTTCCACTCAGGTCATGATCTCACCATTCATGAGTTCGAGCCCTGTGTAGGGTGCTGCACTGACAGCATGGAGACTGCTTGGGATTCTCTCTCTCTCTCTCTCTCTCTCTCTCTGTCTCTGCATTTCTGTCTCTCTCTCAAAATAAATAAATAAACTTAAAAAATAAAAAAAAGAATGCAAGTGAAAATTGTATTGTGAGATTTTATACCTTCTAGGATGGCTTAAGTATAGATATATAAAACTGTACATACACACACACACACACTATGTGTTTGTGAGGAAATTGAAAATTTAGATACCTTATGCATTGCTGGCTGATTTGGAAAATAACATTTCAGTTCCTCAAAATACTAAACATAGAGTTGGATTTAGTGTATACATAGGTATACCCATACAATGGATATAAATAAAAAGATAGATACAAATAAAAAAAGAATGAAGTAAAAATACACACTGCAATATGGATGAACCTTGTAAGTTGAATGCCAAGGGAAAAAGCCAGCATAAAAGATTATATATTGCATCATTCCATTTATGTGAAATGTCTAGAATTAACAAATCCATACAGACAGAAAGTAGACTGGCAATTGCCTAAGGATGGGGGTTGAAGGAACGGAGATTGCTACTAATAGGTACAAGGTTTCTTTGAGGTATGTTGAAAATATTCTGAAAACAAATTTTTGTGTTGGTTGCACAAACCTGTGAATGTACAAGAAGCCATTTAACTGTACACTTTAAGTGGGTGAATTTTATGGTATGTGACATATATCTCAATAAAGTTGACAAAGCAAAAAACAATTGACCAGGATGAATTAACAGGAACTGGTTATACCTGTGGGACTGGACTTCGAATGTGTTTAATCAAAGAGGCTGAAGCATAAAATTGAATAGGAGAAAGTTTATTGGAGGGGGCAAATACTAACCATAGAGAAGCTGCATGCCAATATACATACAGAGATGGATCTATGTAACATGATGTATAGACTAGGGTAGCCATGGAAGTGAACCCATGCAATCTTCCTTCAAGAAATGACTTGCTAGCCAGTTGCAAGGAGCGCTGTTAGCTGAAAGACTACCTGAAGAGCTTTTAGGATCCATATCACCTTTGGAGCCAAGGTGACTAGTCATGGTGTAGATACAAGGGATTGCCCATTGCTGCCCACCAGGGGTCTGATTTAATGAATAATCTTTGCCTTGGAGCTTCCAGTTGGGTTGGCCAAGGCTGTCTAATCTGTCTACTCACTGGATATTCTCACTGCTCAATCCTACTTCTTTACTCTTTTTTCTTTTTACAGTTTTCAATTTCCATTTCAGTATAATGTTCTGAAGAGCTTTCCTGTCCAATTCTGCCTTAACTTTCACAAGTGCTAACCCCCAAGACTGCACTCCTATCTTACCATCTTTTTTCTATGGAACCCAATGGATGTATCATAGAATTCATCAAATTTAACTGCGATTATAGACATATCTGACATATTTCTTTAATGAACCCAAATGTAAGGATAATCTTTCTATATAAAAACAAATACATATCAATACGTTTAAATTCAAACTTTTTAAGGTATCATTTTTGAAGTCAATTTTGTGATGAAACAGACTATTTCATATAATTACATAGTCAGCTTAGTCTTTTTTCCTCTCACTGATGTTGTTATAGATATTTTTATTGATGATTCAAAGGATTAAAGAATTTGGATATAGTTAAATTAAAGTTGAGTTGAGTACTTAAGGTTTCTGGCACTGAACGTGGAGACTTCAATCTTAACTGGAGAAACAAATTATCTGTATTTAGTTGAAAAAAGTAGCTATAGAGAACAAACAGATGGTTACCAGAGGGGAGATTGGTAGGGGCATGGGTGAAAGAGATTAAGAATGCACTTATCTTGGGGCGCCTGGGTGGCGCAGTCGGTTAAGCGTCCGACTTCAGCCAGGTCACGATCTCGCGGTCCGTGAGTTCGAGCCCCGCGTCAGGCTCTGGGCTGATGGCTCAGAGCCTGGAGCCTGTTTCCAATTCTGTGTCTCCCTCTCTCTCTGCCCCTCCCCCGTTCATGCTCTGTCTCTCTCTGTCCCAAAAATAAATAAACGTTAAAAAAAATTTTTTTAAAAGAATGCACTTATCTTGATGAGCATTGAGTAGTATATAGAATTGTTGAATCACTATACCGTATACCTGAAACTAATAAATAACACTGTATGTTAACTATACTAGAATTGTTTTAAAGGGCAATGAGAACGAAACAAAAATAAAACATTAAAACAGTCATAATAATTCTAAAAGACAAATCTAGATTTTACTTTGGCCTGCCATGAAGAGGCATCCTAACTATCAGGTTAATGCTGCATAGTATTTCATATTTTAATTTCACAAAACTGAAAATGTAAATGGTTATTTTCCTGATAAAACAATTGTGCCAGTACCCGATGAAAGCAACATAAAAATTTTTAAAATAACAATTTGAGCACGCCTTTAATAGAAAAGTCAGTTTGGGTACCATTATACAAAAGAAAATATTGCCACAATATTTTATTCTCTTAACTAAAAGCCATCCATTCTCATTCTTTACCGCATTTATGACACAGTATACTGGACTTTGGCAGAGCTTCTGTGAACACAAACTGTTTTTTGAATCAGAGGTAATTAGCAGCCTTGTGTGCCAATTCTTGAACAATGAGTTTGGTTTCCTAGCATTTCTGGAAGAAAGGTTCATCTTTTGCCTTTTTTTTCAATTCTTATTTCTCTGCAGTATTCACAGAATGTGGATTTTGGCCATCTGGGGTCCACACATAGAACAGTGTGAGGTATGACATGACTGCTTGAGACAGATTTATCTCCTAGTATAAGAATGATAATAATGAAAATATGTAATAAAGGCTGGTATAGTTTGAACTGTGCCCCCCAAAAAGGTATATTGATGTCAAATCTCCTGTACCTCAGAATATGACTCTATTGGAAGCTAAGTTCTTTAAGTCAAGTTAAAGGTAATCAAGTTAAAGTGAAGTCATTAAGGTAGGTTCTAATCCAATATGACTGGTATCCTTCTAAAAAGGAGAAATTTGTACACAGAGACAGACACACCAAGGAAAGATGATGCGAAAACACATGCCATCTATAAGCCAGGGAACACCTGAGGCTACCAAAATCTAGGAGGGAGACTTAGATTTTTCCAGACAGCCTTCATAAAGAGCCAACCCAACCTTGCTGACACCTTGACTTCAGACTTCTACTTCCAGAACTTTGAGACAATACATTTCTGTTGATATGTCACCCAGCTTGTAGTATTTTGTTACAGTTGCCCTAGGAGACCAATGCACACGCTATGTTTAATTTACTGTAGGTTTGGAGATATTTAATATACTTCCCTTCAGCAAGTATGGTTTTGAATAAGACTGCATTTGTATATTTATCATGTATATTAAATTTCCCCATCTACTTCTTTTTTTTAATATGAAATTTATTGTCAAGTTGGTCTCCATACAACACCCAGTGCTCATCCCAACAGGTGCCCTCCTCAATGCCCATCTATTTCTAAAATCCTCATTCATAAAGCAATAAAGGAAGCAATGAATACATACCAGTTGAATAGCTATCTGTTTCTTTTGTTTGTTTGTTTTTTGTTTGTTTGTTTGAAAATAGTTAACAAAAAGCAATGAGTCTGAAGAGCTCTTGTGGTAAGCCGTCTCTAAGATAGCTCCTAACAGTCCCTGCCTCATAGCATTCATGCTTTTGTGTAACCTTATCTTTTTTAAGTGTGGGCTGAATTCAGTGACTTGCCTCAAAGAATAGAATAAGGGAGGTGTGATATGATATCTATATTATAAAGACTGTGACATCCATTTTTGGTTTCCTCTTGCTTTCTCTTGTTTGGATTGCTCACACTGAGGGAAGCTGCCATTTGTGTGAAGAACCCTATGAATAGTCCCATGAGTGACAGACATTAAAGACCTGAGGTCTTAATCCAATAGTCTACAAGAAATTACATTCTGCTAATAAAATGTGTCTGAAAGCAGATAATTCAGCTAATGAAATCCTGAAATAACACTGCAGATCTGGCCAACACCCTGACAACAATCTCATGAGAGACTTTGAACCAAAGGCACCTCACTAAATGGCATCCATATTTCTGGGCCACAAATTATAGGAGATAATAAATGGTTGTCATTCCAGCTGCTAAATGTTGGGGTGACTTGTTACACAGGGATATATAAATAATACAATGCTATAATAGTTATTTCTCTCCAGTGAGATTTGCTTAGAAACAATTTTGCAAAGCTTTATCATAAATGCAAAGCATTTACACTAACCTTCACACGTATTATTCTATCTAATACATAAAGTGTATTTTTCTCAGATACTAAAATGTTTCTTTCAGATTCTTTCAGTTTATTTCAAATACTAAAAAGTTGGGTTGTTAATTTTTGTTGTTATTGTTGTTAATAGAATTATATTATTTCCTAGTACATACTTTTATAACATTAATAATTTTTGTTTTTTAATCTATAATGTTTTTAAAAGACTGGACAAGTTTATGAAGGAACTATCAGACACACAAAATATGTGGCAGCGGTCAGTGAAAGGCTTGTACAAAAATGAGTATTATTTCTCTTACACATTTTCCTATGGGATTCCCCCAAATTTGTGAGTTTTCCTGGATAATAGCCAAACTTAGTGACAACACCAATTTATTATCTTACAGTTCTGGAGATCAGAATCTGACAGGTCTTATGAAACAAAAATCAAGGTCTTGGTAAGGTATGCGTTCCTTTCTGGAATCCGTGCTGGGATAATCCAGTTCCTTGCCTTCTCCAATTTTTAAAAGCTGTGTGCATTCCTTGGCCTAAGGCCATCTTCCTCCACTTCAAAGTCAGCAATGGTACAGGCCCAGTGGTTCTCACATTACCTTTTTCTGATTCATTTTCTGTTGTCATATCTATGTCTGCCCACAGAAGTTATCTGCTTTTAAGGATTCATGTAATTTGAATGGGTTTATGTGGTAATCTAGTGTTAATGTCTAAACTACAAAGTTCCTTTTCCATGTGTTGTGACATATCCACATGTTCCAGAGCTTAGCATAGTATATTATGATATTTTGTTAATAAATGATACATTAAGACCTATAAAATTATATTTGTGAGATTTCACATCAATGTATATATTCGAGAACATAAAGAATTGTGTAAAGATTTAGGCATGCATATGCTTACCTTGGTGTTCCCCTTGGAAAAATAAAATTTTTTATCCCAACAAACAAATTTCCTTTCAAATGAAACCTCAGTACTTTAGAATAGAGAAAAATGAGTTCTTATAAAATAGACTGAATTCCAAACAAACTTTGTAGATTAAAAAAGAATAAATAGTGCTGTTATAAATTACTTAGATGTAGTTGGCAGCCAGCGTTTCTGTTTCTTTGCTAAATGGCAATAATGAAGGTGATCATATGGCTCAACATTTTAAGTTTGCATTTTAGTAAGAATAACTGATTTTCCTTGAGGTAAATTTTAAAGGGAAATTAGTAACATTGAATATCAAAGTATTAAACATGAAAATGTGTAAATGGAAGTAAAAATAAAAAAAAAACTATAGGGGAAGTTCATATATGGCCTATTGTCCATTTCTCGGGTAATATTTTTGGTCCATTATAAATTTAAGACAGATCTGGGTCATTTCTCCAGATTCTACCATACAATATTCATGCTGTAACCTTTGGTTTATTATAGTTCTCCATGTCAAAACTATAAATTGAACCACAAGCAAATATTAGTTTCTCTACAGAAAGTGGCTAGTATTGAGAGGCTATGATCAGACACTTTATTATATTTATTAAATCGGCCTGAGAAAGCACAGCTCTGATTACATCAAGACTCTGCTTACAAACTATCACTTTTCCTTTTATGCTCCAAATATATGGTAGTACTTACTATTCCCAGAGGATATTTTGACAAGTGCATTAATTCAAACTGTCCTTCCCCACCAAGAAATATTTTACTATAATTTTAATAAGAATAATTAGATCCCCAAACAATTCACATCATTAGGAGAATCACCGGACAAAATTTAATTTTGTTTGTGAAAATGTGCAGTATATTACAAATTGATTACTAGTCATAATTCCCTTAGATTTACTCTAGCCAGATAGAAGTAAAATAATACTTGGAGGCAATGGTAACTATTATTAAAATAAATCCAATTATATATGTACACGTAGCTGCAGAGAAGTATAAAAGGATGATCAACAAAATACCTTTAAGCTAAGGCTAAATTTTGTGTGGAAAATCCTGGTTAAAGGAGAAAAAGAGAAGACTTAACACTCCCCAACTTTAAGGGAGAATTTTTTCGTATTTCTGAAAGGATAGGGTAGGAATCAGATCACTGTCATTTATGTTCTATGGCTAGGAATTGAAGAATGATATAATGTTTTATTTGAAATCTCAATATTTGCAATGTTCCAAAAATTACCTCTTTTGAAACTCTTTAAATGCATTTAAAAATATGTATGACAAGTTCAGAATGCTCCAGGAACTTACGTTGTTTTTCAAAGTTTTTCAAAATGTTTAAAGGCTATTACTCTATAATTCAAGACTCAAATTTAAGTCATGAGTTATAGTACCCTCATCTCTCATGATAAGTTTCCTTGTAAAATCCTATATATCCTATTCTGCAATGGCAAATCAGTTGACATATTTCCATTACCCTCAAGATGACATCAAAACACATTGAACCCAATTTTTGTTTTTGTTTTTTGAGCAATTCTATTTGCTATAATAGATATTTTATAAATTTTGTTCTTTCTTAGAAGTCTTTAAAAGAAAAAAAATGACTTATTTTTAATACAATAAAATTAAATTATTTCTACCTTGAAATCACCATACGATTTACAAAACTTTGTAAAAATCTATGATACATTATGAGATCTTAGTGATTTTTTTATATCTTGCAAGAAGTTTTATATTTCATCACTATTGTATTTAAATTTCTAACCATTAGCATTAGCCATCACTGTAACTACTTAGTCATTACTCAAAAATTATTCTCAAATGTGCTAAAGTAGACTAAAATAATAAAAAAAAACAGAATGATATAGTTCTTTAGAAGAGTAACACAGTAGTGAAATAAACTGCTGGTAATTCAATGTCTTTCAGTGTTATTACTGCATAGACTAAAGTATTGCATCAAATTTCAAGAAACTGTAAAAGAAGACTAGAAGCACCATATTTGTCATTGGCTTTTTAACTTTCATTAAACACAGTTCAAGTTCACAATTTATTACTTTCATTTCTTAAATGCAAAGAAAAGAAAATTGTCAGAAGATATTTCACTATAATTAGATGAATCAGAAGATGAATGCAAAGAGCCAACAGTCTAGACTCTAAGGATTGTGAAATTGTGTAAGTGAAATTTTATACTGCGTGTCTTTAGATGATGATGTTCTGCATGAATCTTCTCAAATTCAATAACTGATATGTGAATTATGTATGTATAAGAACAAAAAGAAAATCTATCATTCTCTCTAGGTAATCACTCAACAAGAAGGACTTAAACATGCAGTATTTTGTGATAATCATCTGGACCATCATGTTTTGCTAAAAGAAAAGAGATAACGTTCCTTCATTTTTTTGGAGTTATTCTTTTTTTTAATATGAAATTTATTGCCAAATTGGTTTCCATACAACACGCAGTGCTCATCTCAACAGGTGCCCTCCTCAAGGCCCATCACCCACTTTCCCCTCCCCTCCACCCCCATCAACCCTCAGTTTTGTCTCAGTATTTAAGACTCTACTATGGTTTGCCTCCTTCCCTCTCTGTAACTTTTTCCCCCCCAACCCCTCCCCTCTGGTCTTCTGTTGAGTTTCTTAGGATCCACATATAAGTGAAAACATGTGGTATCTGTCTTTCTCTGCCTGACTTATTTCACTTAGCATAACACTCTCCAGTTCCATCCACGTTGCAACAAAAGGCCAGATTTCATTATTTCTCACTGCCAAGTAGTATTCCATTATATATATAAACCACAACTTTGTTATCCATTCGTCAGTTGATGGTCAATTAGGCTCTTTCCATAATTTGACTATTGTTGAAAGTGCTGCTTTAAACATCGGGGTACAGGTGCTCCTATGCATCAGCACTCCTGTATCCCTTGGGCAAATTCCTAGCAGTGCTACTGCTGGATCACAGGGTAGATCTATTTTTAATTTTTTGAGGAACATCCACTGTTTTCCAGAGCGGCTACACCAGTTTGCATTCCCACCAACAGTGCAAGAGGGTTCCCGTTTCTCCACATCCTCTCCAGCATCTATAGTCTCCTGATTTGTTCATTTTAGCCACTCTGACCAGAGTGAGGTGGTGTCTCAGTGTGGTTTTGATTTGTATTTTCCTGATGAGAAATGACATTGAGCATCTTTTCATTTGCCTGTTGGTCATCTGGATGTCTTCTTTAGAAAAATGTCTATTCATGTCTTCTGCCCATTTCTTCACTGCATTATTTGTTTTTCAGGTGTGGAGTTTGGTGAGTTCTTTATAGATTTTGGATACTAGCCCTTTATCCAATATGGCATTTACAAACATCTTTTCCCATTCCGTTGGTTGCCTTTTAGTTTTGTCGATTGTTTCCTTTGCAGTGCAGAAGCTTTTTATCTTCATGAGGTCCCAATAGTTCATTTTTCCTTTTAATTCCCTTGTCTTTGGAGATGTGTCAAGTAAGAAATACTGTGGCTGAGGTCAAAGAGGTTTTTGCCTGCTTTCTCCTCTACGGTTTTGATGGTTTCCTGTCTCACCTTCAGGTTCTTCATCCATTTTGACTTTGTTTTTTTTTTTGTATTCTTTGTTTTTGTTTTTGTTTTTGTTTTTGTTTTTGTGACTGGTGTAAGAAAGTGGTCCAGCTTCATTTTTCTGCATGTTGCTGTCCAGTTCTCCCAGCACCATTTGGTAAAGAGACTGTCTTTTTTCCATTGGATACTCTTTCCTGCTTTGTCGAAGATTAGTTGGCCATACATTCGTGGGTCCAATTCTGGAGTCTCTATTCTATCCCATTGGTCTCTGTGTCTGTTTTTGTGCCAGTACCATGCTGTCTTGATGATTACAGCTTTGTAGTAGAGGCTAAAGTCTGGGATTGTGATACTTCCCACTTTGGTTTTATTCTTTATTATTACTTTGGCTATTCAGGGTGTTTTGTGGTTCCATACAAATTTCAGGATTGCTTGTTCTACCTTTGAGAAGAATGCTGGTACATTTTGATTGGGATTGCATTGAATGTGTAGATAGCTTTGGGTAGTATTGACATTTTAACAATATTTATTCTTCCAATCCATGAGCCATTGCTCATTAGTGTATAAGAATCCATTGCTTCATTATTGTATAAGAATGCAACTGATTTCTGTACATTAATTTTGTATCCTGCGACTTAGCTGAATTCTTGTATCAGTTCTAGCAGACTTTTGGTGGAGTCTTTCGGGTTTTCATTGTATAGTATCATGTCATCTGCAAAAAGCGGAAGACTGACTTCATCTTTGCCAATTTTGATGCCTTTGATTTCCTTTTGTTGTCTGATTGATGATGCTAGAACTTCCAACACTATGTTAAACAATAGCGGTGGGAGAGGATATCCCTGTCGTGTCCCAGATCTCAGGGTGAAAGCTGTCAGTTTTTCCCCATTGAAGATGATATTAGCTGTGGGCTTTTCATAAATGGCTTTTATGATGTTTAAGTATGTTCCCTCTATCCTGAATTTCTCGAGGGTTTTTATTAAGAAAGGGTGCTGTATTTTTCAAATGCTTTTTCTGCATCAATTAACAGGATCATATGGTTCTTATCTTTTCTTTTATTAATGTGATGTACCACATTGATTGATTTGCAAATATTGAACCAGCCCTGCAGCCCAGGAATGAATCCCACTTGATCATAATGAATAATTCTTGTTTTTATATGCTGTTGAATTCGATTTGCTAATATCTTGTTGAGAATTTTTGCATCCATATTCATCAGGGATATTGTCCTGTAGTTCTCTTTTTTTCTGGGTCTTTGTCTGGTTTGGGAATCAAAGTAATGTTGGCTTCCTAGAATGAGTCGGGAAGTTTTCCTTCCCTTTCTATTTTTTGGAAAATCTTGAGAAGGATAGGTATTATCTCTGCTTTAAATGTCTGGTAGAATTCCCCAGGGAAGCCATCTGGTCCTGCACTCTTATTTGCCGGGAGATTTTTGATAACTGATTCAATTTCTCCACTGGTTATGGGTCTGTTCAAATTTTCTATTTCTTCCTGTCTGAGTTTCAAAAGTGTGTGGTTGCTTAGGTATTTTTCCACTTCTTCCAGGTTGTCCAGTTTGTTGGCAGATAATTTTTTTAGTATTCCCTGATAATTGCTTCTATTTATGAGGGATTGCTTGTAATAATTCCACTTTAATTCATGATTTTATCTATTTGGGTCCTCTCCCTTTTGTTTTTGAGAAGCTTGGCTAGAGGTTTATCAATTTTGTTTATTTTTTCAAACAACCAACTCTTGGTTTCATTGATCTGCTCTACTGTTTTCTTAGATTCTATATTGTTTATTTCTGCTCTGATCCTTATTATTTCTCTTGTTCTGCTGGGTTTGGGGTGTCTTTGCTGTTCTGCTTCTATTTCCTTTAGGTGTGCTGTTAGATTTTGTATTTGGGATTTTTCTTGTTTCTTGAGATAGGCCTGGATTGCAATGTATTATCCTCTCAGGACTGCCTTCACTGCATCCCAAAGCGTTTGGATTGTTGTATTTTCATTTTCATTGCCTGGTTGACCCACTCATTCTTTAGTAGGGTGTTCTTTAACCTCCATGCTTTTGGAGGTTTTCCAGACTTTTTCCTGTGGTTTATTTCAAGCTTCATAGCATTGTGGTCTGAGAGTATGCATAGTATGATCTCAATTATTTTATACTTATGAAGGGCTGTTTTGTGACCCAGTATGTGATCTATCTTGGGGAATGTTCCATGTGCATTTGAGAAGAAAGTATATTCTGTTGCTTTGGGATGCAGAGTTCTAAATATATCTGTCAAGTCCATCTGATCCAATGTATCATTCAGGGCCCTTGTTTCTATATTTATTCTCTGTCTAGATGATCTATCCATTGTTGTAAGTGGAGTATTAAAATCCCCTGCAATTACCACATTCTTATCAAAAGGTTGCTTATGTTTGTGATTAATTGCTTTATATATATGGGGGTTTCCGAATTCGGTGCATAGACATTTATAATTGTTAGCTCTTCCTGATGGATAGACCCTGTGATTATTATATAATGCCCTTCTTCATCTCTTGTTACAGCCTTTAATTTAAAGTCTAGTTTGTCTGATATAAGTATGGTTACTCCAGCT
Organism: Prionailurus bengalensis; assembly: GCF_016509475.1. Lineage (NCBI taxonomy): Eukaryota > Metazoa > Chordata > Mammalia > Carnivora > Felidae > Prionailurus > Prionailurus bengalensis. The sequence goes on from NC_057344.1 coordinate 180,651,515, forward strand.
TTCTTTTGACTTCCAGTAGCATGATAGATAGTTCTCCACCCCCTCACTTTCAATCTGAAAGTGTCCTCAGGTCTAAAATGAGTGTCTTGTAGTCTTGTTTTTTAACCATTATGATACCTTATGTCTTTTGGTTGGAGCATTTAGTCCTTTTACATTCAATGTTATTATTGAACGATATGGGTTTACAGTCATTGTGATATCTGTAGGTTTCATGCTTATAGTGGTGTCTATGGTACTTGTGGTCCTTGTAACATTTCACTCAGAGTCCCCCTTAGGATCTCTTGTAGGGCTGGTCTAGTGGTGATGAATTCCTTCAGTTTTTGTTTGGGAAAACCTTTATCTCTCCTTCTATTCTGAATGACAGACTTGCTGGGTAAAGAATTCTTGGCTGCATATTTTTTCTGTTCACCACATTGAAGAATTCCTGCCATTCCTTCTGGCCTGTCAAGTTTCAGTAGATAGATCCGTCACTAGTCTTATCGGTCTCCCTTTATATGTCAGAGCATGTTTATCCCTAGCTGCTTTCAGAATTTTCTCTTTATCCTTCTATTTTGCCAGTTTCACTATGATATGTCACGCAGAAGATGGATTCAAGTTATGTCTGAAAGGAGTTGTCTGTGCCTCTTGGATTTCAATGCCCATTTCCTTCCCCAGATCAGGGAAGTTCTCAACTATGATTTGTTCAAGTACACCTTCAGCCCCTTTCTCTTGCTCTTCCTCTTCTGGAATTCCTATTATAAGGATATTGTTCCGTTTCATTGCATCACTTAGTTTTCTAATTCTCCCCTCATATTCCTTGATTTTTTTTATCTCTCTTTTTCTCAGCTTCCTCTTTTTTCATAATTTTATCTTCTAATTCACCTATTTTCTCCTCTGCCTCTTCAGTCTGCACTGTGGCCATCTGCATTTTATTTTCTACCTCTTTTATAGGATTTTCTAATTCATGATGACTATTTCTTAGCCCCTTGTACTCTGTAGCAATAGATTCTCTGCTGTCCTCTATGCTTTTTTCAAGCCTGGTAATTAATTTTATGACTATTATTCTAAATTCTTTTTCCATTTTATTGCTTAAATCGGTTTTGATCAATTCATTAGCTGTCGCTACTTCCTGGAATTTCTTTTGAGGAGAATTCTTCTGTTTCATCATTGTGGCCAGTTTTCTGTCCCTTATGCATTTTAAAAGCTTGTGCACTCTGCACCTGCGAGCACTGCTTTATTAAAGGAGGGTCATACACTGTCCAGGGCCTGACCCTTCAGGAGGTGTTTTTTCGGAGATTGTTACTTGCTCTCTGTTGTTGTGACTTTGGTTATTTTATTACCCTACTCGTAGTGATATTTTGGACCCTCCATCAGGTGTGCTTTGATTTGTTCCCTGGAGTAGCCCTCTAAAGGAAAACAGCTAGACAAACAGAGACAAAAACATGCAAACACACAAATAACACAAATAAACAAATAGACAAAAACAAAAACCTAAAGACTACAAACAAAAAACCCCAAAACACCTACTACAAGTAAAGAAGAGGGTGGAGGTGGTACTAATGGAAGAGCACATACAAAGAGAGAAATGACAGGAGCATTGGAAAGAAAAAATAAACATTGATTAGGCAGAGAGACTAAAAGGCTTAATCCGGAGAAACAGAAAGGAAAATAAAGAAGGAGGCGGGGAAAACAAAAGGAAGATAAAGTTACCCAGACACAGAGAAACTATATGACTTGATTATATATATATAATCTCGCTATATATAGTGAGACAAAGGAGTGTAAAGCAGGAGGTGTAAACATGTATCAAGACAATGGATGAAATATGCCTGTTTAGACAGACCAATAACCAGAGCAACCAGCCTAGGGGAGGGAAGAGATAAGGAAGAGAAATGGGGGCATGGGGGAGGGAGAATATATCTATATATCCAGAATTGACCTAGAGTTAATCCAGGCAATGATGCCACTCTTGTAGGTAGTAGCTGTCACAGGGTCTGTGCCGCTCAGTTAGGTACCCAGTTAACCACTGCAAAGGGGCGTGGCTTGGGTAATGTGACCCCACCTCCACTATGGGCCTGGGAGTGATGCCCCAGGCCCCACCTTGATGGTATGGTGGGATGGGGGGGGGGGAGGAAATGGCGATCCCCCAGTCTCTTCTTCATAGAGCCAGACCCAGTGGATTCCGTTTGAGTCGTCTTCACTGTGCCTTGGGTGCAGACGGGGCGGTCCTTCCTGCTCCACCAACTCCCCTGACCCTGCACTTGGCTAGGATTCAAAGTCCTACTCTGTGAGCTCTGGCCCTGGGGAAGCACCTCTCAGTGCGGCGATATGTGGTCCCCACTGGCTTTGTCTGTGCCTCGGCACTTCAGGGAGGACCAACTTCTCCTACTGCGGACTGAGAGCCTCTGCCCTCCTGGCGAGCCCCCGGGGTGGCAGATGCAGTAAGGCTTTATCTTTTCCGACAGCACTCCAGGGAAATGGCCACCTTATCCTCCTGTAGACTAAGCCCTTGGCCCAGCCACTGAACCCAGGGGTGGAGGATGCAGGCAGGTTCTGTGCTGTCGCACAGCCCTCCAGGAAAGGAACCACTTTCTCCAGCTGCAGATTGAGCCCCTGACCTACCATCGCACCCAGGACCCTGACTCCCCTCCTCCCCAGGTGCGTGAACAGGGAGCCGGCCCCAGTCCGAAGAAAGCCTGCAATTAGAGACCGGATCCTTCTCAGTCTCAGTCGGAGGTCTTTCTCTGGTCCAGCTATGGTCCTGCACTTCCCTAGCTGCTCTTTCTCTTCCTTTTGTCTCTCTGCAGAAGGGGGTTCCTCTCGTCCATGCCCATAAGGCCTTTTTTTTATGTCCCCCAGTTCACAGTTACCCACCTTTTTTCCAGCTTTTCTGTTTACTTCCTAGTAGATTCAGTCTCTTTTCCTCAAAGTCCTTTGGCTTCTACACTTCTTTGTTTGAGAGACGCCGGATGTATCGATTCCATCCTACTTCTCCACCATATTGGCCCCTCTCTGTTCCTTCATTTTTATGATTAAGATTTTAGTGAAAATTTTGTAGTGAAAACATAATTAAAAAAATATTTGTGCCAAAATTTACCTGATATACTTCTAAATAGGCAACTGCTGAAGGTAGGTGAGTATAGAAAGTATAGCAAGGAATAGATAATTTAGAAATGAAATAATTCATTGAGTAGGCTATTCCAAATGATGTTTATTAATCTATAAATTAAAATGTTTTGCAATTATGATGCAACGGAAATGGTATGTTTTATGCAACAAAATTATGAACTATCCAGCCTCAAAATATTTGTCACATTTTTACTTTGATGATGCAAGCATGAGAACAAAAAGCAAAAGAAAGGATAAGCTAGTACTCATTAAAGATACAACTGAAACTGGGAATCAACATTTATAAGATAATTTTCAATCATGAATGACAGTAGTAATGAGTTAGTTACATTCAAAAGAAGTCACTCACTTTGAATATATGTAACTTCAAAAATAGAAAAAATAATAAAAAATTGTTTTCTCTTTTTAAATTCTTATTAGAATTTATTAGTTTTTATAAAGCCGGTTTTAGATATCCCTTTATGTTTGCTTTTGGAAATTACTTGTTGAATGATTTAAATATTTATTATATGATATGTGATTACATGTGATAATATGTATTTAAACATAATGTAATATAATATTATAGTATATATATAATATATGAAAATATGTGTATTATACATAATATTATACATAAAGATACACATTTTGCACTGCTAAGTGCAGCTATAAATGCTGGGAATAAAGAAAGAGTCAACCTAAGGAGATGTCTAAAATGTTGTAAAAAAGAAAAAAGTGAATGCATTTGGGAACACAGGATGAGAGGAACAATGTGTCCCTGCTCAACAGAAGCTAATCCAGACCTGAAGGTGCCTTGGAACACTAACAAGTAAGAAGGAGCAGTGGAATGACAATAGGCTATCTTTTTCCTCATGAATTTTATAACTCAGATTTGATGACTGGAATGAAATATAACGCCATCTGATACTCAAGACAATGATATTTAAGAATGGGGAAAGTCATGGAATTGAAATGAAAGTAAGGTCTCTGAAATTCACTCAAAGTAATAAAATGTTAATGTAAGTAGGATGTGATAAGTAACATATGTATATTGTAATATCCACAACCACCACTACAAAAACTAATCCAATACAACTCAAAAGCCCTGTAAATAATCAAGCATTCTTTTTTGAAATTTCAGTTACTAACAAGAAGACGAGAAAACAGAAACAGAGGAATGAGAATAAGAGAAAACAAATAATTAGACTTTTTTGACTTTCATAATTGGATTTTTTATGGAGAGAAGTATAGATTTACATGAAGTTAGAAGTTAGAAGTCATATAATTGAGTTTTTCAATTTCTTTGAATTCTCACAAACATCTGGTAATATCATTATTTATGTTAACCATTCTAGTAGATATGGCTCATTGGTAGTAATATTTTTTATGATTTTAATTTATATTTCACTGATAACCAATGACATTGGCCATTGTTTGCAAATAAATATTTGCATACTCTAGCAAATCTATATTTACTAAATAAACTCTAGCAAATCTATATTTAAATGAAAATGTTCAAATCCACTAATTGAAATACAGAAACTGATATAGTGGAGATAAAAAAAACAAAAAACACAAGACTCAACACTGCACTGTTGATAAGAAATGCACTTCAAATTAAGTGTCATAAGTAGGTTTTAGTTAAAAGGTGTAAATAAGATATACCATGAAAACATTAATGAAAAAGCAGAAGTGGCTATGTTGATGTCAATATTTGATGAAGTAAATTTCAGAGCAAAAAGGTACTAGAAAAAAAGAGGGACATGCATAACGATAAAAGGATCAATCCAGCAGAAAGACATAATAATTGAAATGAAAACACACAAAAATGTTTGCATATCAGACAAACTGAAATGGATTAGTATCAAGATTATATTGAGAACTCAGAACTCAGATGTAAAGACAAACCATCTAATCACAAAAAAAAAAAAAAAAAACATGGACAAAACAGAAACACAGACCTTTCACCAAAGGGGATATACAGATAACAGATATGCAAACAATGGCCAATGTCATTGGTTATCAGTGAAATATAAATTAAAATCATAAAAAATATTACTACCAATGAGCCATATCTACTAGAATGGTTAACATAAATAATGATATTACCAGATGTTAGTGAGAATTCAAAGAAATTGAAAAACTCAATTATATGACTTCTAACTTCTAACTTCATGTAAATCTATACTTCTCTCCATAAAAAATCCAATTATGAAAGTCAAAAAAGGGAGAGAATGCTTTAGACACCAGTGTTGAATGATGATAATTTTCTGATATCCTAAATGCTAAGCCTCAGGAAACTCACAGGCGCTGGGTACCACACAGTATGGGACTTATTCTGGCCCTCTCTGGCCACAACTAATTCTTGGATCAAGGAGTTCACAGGCTCAAGAATACATGGCCCAGAATTGAATATCTAGGACCCCACAGAAATCCATTCTCAAAGAATCAAAATTTCCAAGATTTTCTTGGGTCTCCTCACTGAGGCCATTCTCTGAAAAGTGGATCATTCCATACAGGTCAGACCTTTGGACATAAGAACAACCAGCAGAAAGGCTGAATAAAGATGTGAATAGACTTAGAAACATGACCTGGGATTCCAGTGTGTGTGCATGAATTCCTTCCTAGTGAGCATTGGAGTTGCAATTAGAAAGACAACGGGGTAGGTTGAGTCCGTGTACTAGTCTTCTCCAAAATGGTCACAAAAATTCTAAATCCAAACCTGTCCTTCCAGGTCACTACAAAGGTATATTCATCAAGGTATGAGATTTATTGTCTTGAGTTATCACTTTTAAGTGTCAGGATATGTGCTTAGCAGACCTTCAATTGTACTTTTACATTAAGACCCACAAATGTTAGGTGACAACTTGGTTGAAATAATCATACTCCATACTCATTATCATAATCATACACCAGGAGAGTTTAAATTATTTCCATTAGCTTCTTGAGCCCTGTACAAATATATCTATCTGCTTCCCGGAGAGTGCTTTTGAAAAATAATTTTACAGGGACAACCACAGTGTTCTTCCTAACACATTTCTACCAAGCAATGGGTGCTCACTCTCTTAAGATGGACTTTTGAAGCTATGATTTAGAGAAGAAAAGAAGTTCTACTCCTTTTCTAAAATGACCGCAAGTAACTACTTATGTGGAAAATTACTGATGGCGTGTCCCTTAAAAAAAAAAAAAAGTTCTGCTGCACAAGGCAGGTGGATCTAGGAAAGTGGTGAAATGGATTGGGGCAAGAAATGAAAAGGAAGAAAAAGCAAAAGGAGAGAGGGAGTTGAGGAAGGCAGAAAGGGAGGAGCTAAAAGATTAGATTCTTAACACAACCTCCACCTATCCCATGATGTCACTAAGTAATGGTGAACCAAATGATTCACTTTTGACCTTTTCTGCTCCACTAAAAAAATAAATAAAACAAAATAAAATAAAATAAAATAAAATAAAATAAAATAAAATAAAATAATAAAAAAATAATAACATTATGAAAGAATAGAGACCAAGACTAAGAATCAACATTCTTGGATTCCCAGCCTTGCGGTGATATGTCTGTTTGACTTTGCAACATGTCTTTTTAATTCTGTAAGATACTATTTATATTCTTGTTGTTTTTTTAATAAATGCTGATAAAAATAATGTATGCTTACTCTGGAGAATTTTTGAAAATGAATAATGGCATAAAAAGAAAATACAAATCACCCATCCAGAGATACCCACTATTAAAACGTTGATATATCCCTCCATTCTTTTCTTCTAATGAATGTGTTTGTTTATATATTTTTTTCCACTTAAACTTGTGAGCCTTTTCACATCTCTTAAATATTCTTTTAGAGTGCTCTTTTTATTATATGAATAAATACGTCAACACATAGTCTGTAATGTATTTATCCTTTCTCATATTTTGGACATTTAGATGGCTTCCAAATTTTTTACTATTATATATAATAGATGAAAATCTCTGTACATAAATCTTTGAGTTTATGACTACTTACTTAGGCTATCTTCCATAAAAAGGGGATTACAGGGTCATAAAATGTGACCTTTCTGACAAGCTCTTGATAGGAATTCCCAAATTGCTCGAGCCTCACTTTATTGGTAAAATGAAAAGATTACATGAGATGATTTCAAAGGTGCTTCTCTCAGCAATAAAACTGTATGACTATGCCTTTTAGCCAGCTTACTATGGACTTCACATTAAGAAGTCTATGATTCATTAAACATATAATGTTCTCTGACATCTTTTAATAATAACACCTTGAAAACAATATTGCATTACTGTATATCTCTATTTTTTATGCAGTGGACTTGAAGCTTAACTTGTTAGTCTCCCAAAAGCTGACTTTGAGGCAAGGATTCAGGTGTAAGTGGCATATTAGGAAAATATTTCCAGGAAAAATTAGTAAGGGTATGGGAGAAAAAGCAAGATGGGGAATGAGGAAATGTCCAACAAGCATATCATTGCAGGCTCAGTCTGACCTTGACTCTGTAAACTGGGCTGTATGCATTGCTTTCCCTCTGTCTCCAATCTCAGTTTTGTGCTAGCTCCAGCTGCACTAAATCTTTTTCCACTTCCTCTAATATACTAAACTCTCTCCTGTCCCAGGGCCTTTGCATGTGCTCTGCACTCTGTCTGAGAGACTCTTCTACTCTTTGCATTTCAGTTTAAAAGTAAAATGAAATTTATTACAGAATTCTAAGAAACAGCTACTTTGGAAGAGACTTAGTTGTGGTTTCTTATGAAACTAAGTATACTCTTGTCATGTGATCCAACATGGTATCTTTGACCAGAAACCCTCTCGGTCCAGGGTATTTTTGACCAGAAACCTTCTTGAGCACAACTCCCCCTTCCCCCAACACACACACATTCTCCCTTTTTTGTTTAACCATAGCCTTATGCACATCCTAGAGTCATAATATCCTTGATCTGCTCTGGAGATGTCACTGTGACACACCCCTATTGTCTTTTCTCTTTCTTTCTTTCTTTCTTTCTTTCTTTCTTTCTTTCTTTCTTTCTTTTGACACCTATTCTTAAACATTCTCCTCTTGTGTGGGTGGCCCCTGGCATGTATTCTAAGCCTCTAGAGCTATAAAAGCAGATCTTAAAGGAGATGGGATTGTGGAAGTCTACTTCTCTTGCAACCATAGCCTAAGACATACTTCTGTACCTAAGTCCCCTTAATAGACCATTTCTTCCCAAGCTGGACTTGTATTTCCCCCCAAGCTGGCCTTTTTCCTCCATCTTATGGGCTCCTTCAACCTGTGGAAGTCATTTTGCCTATATTTTCCTTTAATGGAACAGATTTGAAAACATTCACACAAAAACCTGCATACAGATGTTTATAGCAGTTTTTTTTTTCATGAATTACCAAAACGTGTAAGCAACCAAAATGCCTTTCAGTGGATAAATAAACTCTGGATAAATAGTTGAATGGATAAATAAACTATGGTATATCCAGACAGTGGGGTATTATTCCACTCTAAAAAGAAATAAGGTATCAATGCAGGAAAAGACCTGGAGGAACTTTAAATGCATGTTCACTAGGTGAAAGAGGCCAATATGAAAATGCTACATACTGTATGACGCCAACTATATGACATTCTAGAAAAGGCAAAACTATGGAGACAGTAAAAAGATTAGTGGTTGCAGGAGCTTAGGAGGATGGTAGGATGAATAGGCAGAGAACAGAAATTTTTTTAGCTCGATAAAAGTATTCTGTATGATACTGTAATTGTGAATAAATATCATACATGCATCAAAACCCATGACAAACAACACCAAGAGTGAACCTTAAGATAGGCTGGACTTTGGGTGATAACAACATGTCAGTGTGAGTTCATCATTGTAACAAATGTACCACTCTGATGGGGGATGTTGATAATGAGGGAGTTTGTGTCTGTGTGGGGTCAGGGAGTATATGGGAATTTTCTATACTTTCTGGACAATAGGACAAGGAATTTTCATATACCTTTTAACCAGATTCTCCAAACGTTAACATTTTATCACATTTTATCATATTATTCCCCCATCTATATCTATACATAATACATTTTTTTTTCTGAACCACTTGAGAGTTACCTGCTGACATAATGCCCCATTATCCCTTCATAGCTCAATGGGTATTCCATACAATGACACTATTTTACATAACAATGGAGCAATCTTTAAAATCAGGGATTAACAATGATGTAATAGTATAATCAAATCCAGAGTCCATTCAGATTTCACTGTTAGGTTTTTTTGGTTTTTTTTTTCCCCCTCTGTAACGTCTAGGATCTAATCCAACATTACAGGTTGCACCTGGTTATAATATCTTTAGTTTTATTCAATACAGAATAGAGCAGTTCTCCGTTCTTTTCTCCTCATTTATTATCTTCACCTTTTTTTTTTTAATGTGCAGTCCAATAACTTTATAGAATGTCCCTCAGTTCAGGCTAATGTGATGATTCCTCACAGTTACATTCAGATCAGGTGCTTTTATCACCAATATCACAGGAGTGCTGCTAGGTTCCTTGCAGCGCCTGATATCAGAAACACACAAATGCTGATTTGTCCTATGGCTGCTGATGTTAACTTTTATCTCTGGAGCATGGTGGTGTCTGAAAATTTCTCCACGGTAAGGTGGATAATTATTTGGGACTTATTAACCAATAAGTAACATAACTATTTCTTAAGGAGAAAATATGTTTTTGCATTAAATTTCTACCCCCTTGATTTAACATCCATTGATAAGGCATGACATTTATTCCTTTTTGAGTGTATACTAGTATGAACTTGTTGATTCTTATTTTATTGAGGGAGTTACAATTTGTCAGTAACTTACTGTATTCTGGTATTCAAATTGTCCAAAATTTGGTCAGCAGGATTTGCTGCAGGCTGTTTTTGTACCTTTTTAGCATATTATTTTTTGTGTGTGAGAGCAATTCCTTAGATTCTGGTACTCTCCCTCTCTAGTTCTGGAACAAGCTGTTTCCCCCAAAGAGTCTTGGTTTCTTTTAGCGGATCATGGTAGTCAGAAACCAAGATCTAGGTGTTAAACATGCTCATCCTTATAGAAGTGTCATTGCTTCTAAGCTTTTTCAGTTGCAAGTAAGAAAATACACTTCTTCAGTGCATACCTATGCACAGATGCATGCACACACACACATTAATCTAAATTTCTATGCCTATCTAGTTATTGAGAGATTGATTTAAAACCATAACTTTTCATGGATATCTTTAATTCATGTCAACAGAAGAAAAGTTTACTTTCACCTCTCCATATTTACTCCACACACATGTAACTCCTTTTCCTTTCCATGAGAAACCCGATCTGCTTATCTCCAATCATTTTACATATATTCTTACCCCCTCCCATGGAACCAATTGCTGAGTCACATACAGATGTGCCAACCAAATTTTCTGTTCTGACCAAGGGAGTGAAAGACAGAAGGGGAGAAAAGGGGTGGGGGAGAGAGGGAAAAAGGGAGAGAGAAGCATTCTTCCCACTAGAAGGCACCCAATATTGAGTTCACATAGGTGCCCAATTATATTTGTTAAGTCAAGAAAGAAACACTTTCATGTATAAAATGCATACAAAATGTTATAAAAATCCATCATTACTCTGTGATGATTCCATCTGTAACAACTATATTTTTTACAATAATTCCATTAAATAATGGTTTTCTATTTGTATAGCAGGTACTTAATAAATATTTACTAAATAGGTAAATAGAATTAAAGTTTTGATGTGTATGTTTATAATTAATTTTTTACCACTTGTCCTACTTGTTTCCATTTTTCTTTATAAATAATCGCTTAATATTCCAATGAACTACAATAATTGTATTAAGAGCAATGTATATTTTCAGAGCATTTCATGGATTGCTAGCCATAATGTCTGGCCATTATGAAATGGGCCTCTCTGGAAACATTAAAAAAAATCTGGGAAAATTTCAGATTAGTCTAGAAAATAATAAGTGGATAAATAGTCAAGATAAGTAATTGCAACCACATCCAAGCATCGCCTCCATAGTAAATACTAAACTACTGGGCACTGTGGTTACACATCCTCTATATGTAGCTATTATTGTGATTATTTAAAGATGAAGAAAATACAGATAGAGATCTAATAACTTGTACAAGGTCACCCAGCAACTGAGGGACTGGAGCAGAATTCAAACAAAGGCACATCAAACTCCAAAACCTGTGCACTCAGTCCTCCCTTTGAAGTAATAAGGGCCACATAGCCAATACTATTTGTCAGGCTGTGACAGGTAAGATCTTGTGTGCATCTCCTTTTCGACTCCAATCTCTACCATAATTAATAGACTCTCCCTCGTTCAAGACATGCACTGGAAAAATTGCTGGACAAGCTTCAGGCATAAAAACATAATTCAGTTCACAAAGTGAAACATGGATGCAAGATTGATTGGTAAGGCAAACATAAAGGAAAGCATTTGGATAGAAAATGGTCATGCACTTGGAACTTGATTGGAAGTGGAAGGAGCAAAATGCTCTTGGCCCAGTTCTATTCACTCTTCTCATTTAAACTTGACACCTCAACCATACAATTATAAAAATCAGGCTGTATGGCTTTCATTTATTTATTCCTGTAATGAAAGAGAGAGCATAAAAGAGTAAGGCAGAGAGAAAGAGGGAGATTGATTCCAATAGAAATATAAGAACTATGATCCATCCACACAGGACCCCTTTATGTTCAAATGGACCAAGCCCTTTCCAGCTTTAAGGCCTGTGGATGTGCTGATAATACCTTCTAGATCAATTCCTCTGCTCCTGCATGATCATCTCCTTTTTATCTTCTGGGTCCCAGAAATACTATTTCTATGACTGAGCCTTCTCTGCAAAAGCTATCAAAATACAGTCCCCTCCCTGTCACTTTATAAATGAAAGCATAACAGAAGACATCGCATTGCTCTATTTAGAGTGATTATCATAATTTGTAGTGTTTTGTGTGTGTGTGTGTGTTCATTACATATATCCATAGTTTCTCTCCTATGTTTCAGAATTAGATAGTTAATTCCTCAATACTCAGCACAGTGTTGAGATAGCTAGCTAGCTAAGGATATATAATAGATATGTAATATGATAATTAATTACTGAGGTAATAAATTGTATCTATAAATTATTTGCCCCTATACAGTTTCAAAAAGTGGAAATATTAAGACTACTAGGTACATTATTTATATGAAAACACAACATATTCTTTTAAGTCTATGGAGTAGGCATTATCTTTGGCATAATAACACCAATGAAAAATAACTAATCAGAATTTTAAAAAATCAATTTCTGAACTAATGTTATAAACTACTGCATCTATATAATATGTTTTTTTTTTTCTGGTGTATTTATCATTTTTTATATGTTAGCTGAAAATTTTATAAGAAAATCATAGGCTAAAAGAAATTGAATCTATCTCAGGTCATGTCCTTTGCAATTTCCTGGTTACAAAGGCTGCGACTTCAACTGACAACTTCATGTTATTAGTCTAAGAAATTTAATAATTAAGCAATGTCTTCCTTGTATATGGGTTTGTTGTAAACAAAATCTCTAAACATGAATACAAAAATAACTATTATATAGATGTTGGTAATTTACTTATAGAAATTATACAGTTTTGTTTCCCTGAACGTAGAGTCAAGGGGAAATGGTGAACCACTATATAATCATAATTATTTGGGCAAAAATGCTATAAAACTCAAGTTAATCCTTTTGTTTAATCCATTAGAATTAAGATTAGGGGAATAATGCTAATAATGATGTATCAGAAAATGAAAAAAAATCATGTTTTCTCAAAATCTATTTAAAATGTTCTAGTATTTATTTTCTCAAGATTCTATGTGATTTTCCTGATTTTCTAAAAAGTAAAAAGCTATTAAGAATTAATAAAATTTGGGGCTCCTGTGTGGCTCAGTTGGTTAAGCATCCGACTTCAGCTCAGGTTATGATTTAATAGTCTGTGAGTTCGAGCCCCACGTCGGTCTCTGTGCTGACAGCTCAGAGCCTGGAGCCTGCTTTGGATTCTGTGTCTCCCTTTCCCTCTGGCCATCCCCTGCTCATGCTCTGCCCCTCTCTGTCTCAGAAATGAATAAAAACATTAAAAAAATTTTAAAGAATTAATAAAATTTGAAAAATGTATACTATGAAAACATTTCTTATAAAAAAGATGTAAGAACTATACAGTCTAAATTTGTTTGTTCATATAACCCAAGTAGGTCTAGTAATCTCTGTGTTCTACTTTGTGATAAAAGGGTATCATAGATTCCACTGGCAATTTTTAAATAATTGTCTTTGAAATTAGCATTTCTTATAGATTGTGATCCCCCTCTGAAATTCTTATATCAATGAGGTTGATCTCAACTGTAAGTATTAGCAAATCATGACTGCACTAATTAAAACACTGAGAAACTTATTATCTCACATTAAAAGATATTCAGAGGTAAGTTAATTCAGCAGTCTGCTAGCATTATCAAGACTCAGGTTCTTTCTATTTGTCTTTATACCAAACTCCTATGTTGGTTTCATCCAAAAACATGTTCCACTCATGATTACAAAATGGTTACCATGAACCGTTGTCCTACTAGACTCAAGACCTCATATTTATTACACAAATCATCCAGGGAAGAATCTCTACACCCATGTGGCATTGACTGAATCTGATTCCGTAAGTGCTCCTAAACTAATCACTGGTAAGAGAAATATAATTACATGATTAGAATCGATTCATCAGGATTCATCCCTGAAAGGACAGGCTCACAATCTATCAGGATTTAGCTCTGAAAGAAGGTCACAATTCATCAGGATTTAGCTCTGAGAGAAGGGCCAGGTCACAGGTTAGCAGGATAGACATTTGAAAAAATTATAGGGTTCTATATACAAGAAGTAATAGAGGAGATGATAACATCTACCTGCTTCAGCAACGCTTAAGTGAATATGTATAATAAAAAAAGAAACTGGATAAATCCTATATTCTGAGAAAACTGAAGTATTTGCTCTAAGATGGTGGCAATGTTACTAAATGAGATTGCACTGCTTTCCAGCCTGTTTTCTATTTGTTACTTTTTTTCCCCTGGATTTCTCCTGCTGGCAAGAGCCTTTTAAGTTGCACCCTGGAGAAGTCAAGAATTGCCTTCCATCTTCATTAATATGCAGTATGTATTTGAGTAGTTTTGTTATTCATGTGTTTTACTGATATTTATACTCAGTTCATTATGAACTTTTATAGGTGAGAATGTATGATTTACAATATTTACTGTGGCTCCGTAATGGTTTTATTATGCAGGCCTGGTTAAGGTTGTAAAACTGTAGCACTGCCTCACCTTAAGGGCTGCTTGCTGCTGCTGAGCCTTTCATTAAAAATTTTTGTGGCCATGGAAGTTAGCTCCAGTGACACAATTCCCCCGTGGAACAAGATTCTTGGGTGTGCAACTCATAGCAGATGAGATGATACAATTCCCCTTTTCCCAATGTTGAATGTAGTGGTTTCTGAAACCAGATCTGAAACATCACAGGTATTTTTTTCTGAATGTCACCCTGGCACATTTGTCCAGCTACAATGAGAAATCCTTTAACAATGAAGATATGCTTTATTCCAATGACATTTCAGGAAATGAAATTCAAATTTTCCGGCAGTGAGCTGTATTTTTTGGGAGTCAGCCTCTTCCAAATTTTCTTGTAGCACATGAAAAAGGTCAACTGTGGATAAAACTGGATAGCAGTAATTTATCATACTTCTCACTCTGCAAATCTCCTAATGGTTAACATAATCAAAAGGTTTTCATCTTGAATCTTTGTCCCCTTCTTTGTTCTCAATCTTTCAGTGCTAAGTTACCCTCAATAATCACAAAGAAAAATCACTATAAAAGGGAGCATATTTATTGCAATCTTTTTTTTGGTATTCAGTTTCACATATTTTGCAAAACAATTTCATATAAACATGGAGAAACAGAAACAAGCCTTTTCATAGGGAGAGATATTCCCAAATTGCCACATATATTTCTAAGAGATCTTGTAGATTAAAATTAGAAAGCTATACATACCCTGAACCTCCAAGCAATAAACTTCTCCCCTTCTTAGCCACAAGATAAACTAGTAAGAATATATCTTATCCATATTGTTTGAATTCTGATATACTCTACCTATATTGAACTCTGGTCAATATTTTATCTCTGCTTTTATAAAATATCAAGATATGCAAGAAAATACATGCATTCCCTTCCATTTAGCTTTTCTTTTTCCAATAGCTAATAATGGTTTAGTTGATTTTCAGTTTGGTTCTGCAACCATTTATTGAGTGCATGCCCAGGGCATTACATGGTGCTAGGTACTCTGGGAAGCACCAAAATGAGTTGTGACAAGACATTGATGACCCAAGAAGGAAGATACAAAACAGACACATATGATTTATTTAAGTCTACCAGGCAGCCTTTAACAAGTGACGTAAATTATCAATGGGGTGAAGATTCTCATCTCTACCACTCACTAAATGAAGAATTACATGAAACACTTTGTCACTGTTGAATGGATCAAAGCATTGGTTTGGTTAGCATTGGAGAGGGAGGTCTGGCAAGGTGCTTTTAAAGCGAGGAAATGAGGAAGATAAGATAGCTCTTTGAAATTAAATCTTAGTATCAACCTAAGGGGAGAAAGAGATTGTCTGGGCAGTTGGACCCCACTGAAAATACTAGTATATTACTGGAAGATTTATTTTATTAAAAGAAGAAACCATGGAGAGAGTCAGAGACACCTGAGTTCAGTGCTTAATTTAGCCATTGGCTAACTGAGTGAATGTATTAGATGGAAACTTGAATACTTCTGATTCTAATGACAGGTTATCACAAGGACGGTGCGAAATACAAATCACAAGGGTCAGTAAATACTATTTCCCACATATTAGCAAGACGGTCCATACTATTAGATGCGTATGGCTAGCTAATTTCACCTGATGCCATTAAACATTCAACATAACCAATTCCTTTGAGTTTTGACTCAATATGTAAGTTTTAATTCCTATAAAAACCTACGTTCAAAGAAGTGTTATTTTCCATTTTTTTAGTGTTTCCTATTGTCTCTATATTCTTGAATTTTCATAGAAAATTTAAAACATTGCTTATTGATTAATGTGGGTCTTCCCTCTTGGAATTTGGTGACACAATTATTTTGATCCATGTAATATCAATTTCATCCTGGTGTTTGTCTCAGTATCACCAGTTTTTTAGTAAAGTATGATTCAACCACTTAGTGGTTGCAAACCAACTAAGTTTTGTCTGGACTTTTCAAGAACCATATTCCATCAACCTTTCCTAGGACCAAATGACTACCATTTGTAAATGCACTTCATGCTCCACTCATCTCCCCAATTGGCAATCTCCTGAATTTTCGGTTAGTTGGCCACACCAGTTTTCACTTATATCAGTTACAAAAGGCCATATTTCATTGCGAGACTTAGTCTAGGAATTAAGTGACCTAGTTACATCAATAAAAATATTAAAGAAAGACAATTTCCTCAATTACTCCTGATATAAATATCTGTAAAATATACCTTACTAGGATCTTTGTATACCTTCATTTGTTGCAACATACCTTATCATTAATTCCAGATGTGTATGTAATTTGTAATCACTGAGAATTTGGTTACCTGAAGCCAATTTAAGCTCTGACCCCAAGGTGACTGTGTTTGGAGAAAACACCTGTAAGCAGATAACTCAGGTCATAAAGGTTACATGAGAACATAAGAGTGAGGTCTCAATCTGATAGAATCGGTGACCTTGAAAGAAGAAGAGACACCAGAGACCTCTCTCATTCTCTCCGCATACTTACCCTGGGAAAGGCCATGTAAGGACACTGTGAGAAGGCACCATCTGCAAGCCAAGGAGAGAAGTTTCACAGAAGCCACTCTGCTGTCACTCTGATCTTCGACCTTCAGAACGGAGAGAAAATAAATAATCCACCTCGTCTACAGTGTTTTGTTATTGGAGTTTGAGTAGACTAATAGTCTCTAAGAAAACTGATAGGCGAATAATCTTCCAGTGTTTGGCTGAGTCATAATATTTTAATTTGAGGTAAATCTGTAATATTGTTTTCTTGAAAAAAAATCATGGTGACAATGCTGGATTTCCAAAAAACGCACTCTAAAAATATAAAATAAAATTATGAAGATATTCTTCTAAAATAAAGACTCAAATTTATTGTAATTTAAAACCAGGAGGAATTTAAACCTCACTGTCACCTTCATTATCATTACTTAGAATTTATAATTTAATGGCAACAAATTTCTACTAACCCCATTCTCAGAAATATCATTCTCTAGCCAAGTATCCTGATTCATTTTATATCCTATGTCACTGTCTGAAATCATTTGTTTTTAACCTTCGTGGCAGAATTCATAAAACCTCTCCAGATGATTCTAATGTGTGCTTAGAGTTGAAAACCAATAATTTATTCTCAGCTTGGTCCCAGGAACAAGAAAAAATTTTGAAGATGATTGGTCTCATTCTTTCCTACTTTCCTTGTATCCACCATCTTTTTCCCCCCTCCGTCCCTCTCTCCCTCCCTCCTTTCCTTCTTTCCTCCCTTCCTCCCTTCCTCCCTCCCTCCCTCTCTCCCTCCCTCCCTCCTTTCCTTCCTTCCTTCCTTCCTTCCTTCCTTCCTTCCTTCCCTCATTCCTTACTTCCTTTTTTTTTATTCCTGCCCTTCTTTCTTTTTCTTACTAAGGTTTTGTGTAGGGTGAAGTTAACAGCACAAGACTGAAGATGATTCCAGACTCTTCAAAAGAACACTCCATTGATCCCAAGATTTTGGAAGTGGTGACAAGCCAAGATTTGCAAGAATATAACAACATCCCTCTTCCATCCCCTCTTTTTCTGTATGGATCGTCTTTTATTTTTCTCTTGACTAGGAACTTGTCTTTCATCAAAATCTGAATTCTCTCTGTTATTTGTAGTCGATCTCTATGATTTGAGTCTTTAGGCAGGTTCCAGATAGAAAACAAGTTGGAGTTTAAAAAAAAAAAGAAAAAAAAGTCTTTTTTCTCTGCAAGAAACCTACTTTTCTAATATATTGTATTAATATGGACTCAAAAAGTCAGCTCTAAGTCTCATAGTTGATATAGCAATTTATTCTGAGTGGAATCCCCTTGTCCTTCTCTGAAGTGATAAGCTCAACATCAAGCTCTAATCGTAGAAAACTGTAGGAAACCATTTTATGTGACTAATTGAAATGTAAATCACATTAGTATTCTCAAATATGGCCATACCATTATTTGATCTTTATGCCTTGATTTTATTAAAAGCAAAAGAGGATGATAATAAGCTTCATAAGATTGTACTAAAGTTTAAGGAATGCAATCCATAATCAGTCTTTAAAAAAATACTTAGGATATGGTAAGCTTTCAATAAATGATATCTCACTGTTATCATCATTATTATGTATACAGTGAAAATTTAGCATATATCTATATAAAAATCAATTTGACCACAATCATTTGGAACATACATAATCTCAGGAATTGGTAGAATAAATTATTCCCTCTATGAAAATAATACATTATTTTTCAAACTTACGTGAATTGCTTTGTCATATTTATTTATTTTTTTTTTAATTTTTTTTCAACGTTTATTTATTTTTGGGACAGAGAGAGACAGAGCATGAACGGGGGAGGGGCACAGAGAGAGGGAGACACAGAATCGGAAACAGGCTCCAGGCTCTGAGCCATCAGCCCCAGAGCCTGACGCGGGCCTGGAACTCCCGGACCGCGAGATCGTGACCTGGCTGAAGTCGGACAGTTAACCGACTGCGCCACCCAGGCGCCCCTGCTTTGTCATATTTATAGTAGACTGATAAAAAAGATATTTTATTAGCTTGCAATTGTTTATGTAGTTTTTTTTTTTTTACGTTAGGACAATTTTTACACGATAACTTTTATATTATCTGAGACAATATTTAAAGCACAGGTTGATTTTCTCCTTTGTCTCATTTATCTTGTGTTTTCCGCTAAGTGCAACCAAGTAGCTGCTGCTAGGTCAGTCAAAAATGAGAAAAATGTCTTTATTTGGATTAACGTCATACCCCATATGAAAACATACTGGAAGGAGATTTCTGACGTTATAATATCCATTATTCTGCCTCTCTGTTACCCTTATTTGGAGAAAAATAATGCTATTCCAACTCTGCAATCCTCAAAAGCTTGTATATGGATATTTAAGTCAAGACATTAATATAATGTATGTATTAAAATTACCTTGCATAATTAAATAACTTATAACGTATTAGTCAATATTTGTTGAACAAAATGATCAAATGTATAACTTAAGTAAATGTAGGATATCCTCATTGATCAAATCTGAATAATTTAGACACGTTATCAGTTAAAATTTTACAACATGCTTTTAACAGTTGAGATACATGAGATAGAAAGTCAGCCATTTTAATGTTTACTATAGAACATGACTTCTACTTTCAATACCACCATTTCAGGGACTAAAAATAAATTTTTATTTAGTCTAATATACATTTATTTCCAGAATATATCACAGTCTAGATAAGGGTTTTAAATAAAAGTGTTATTTAAAGTGTTAGAAAATTAACTTAAAATTACTATTGATCCAGGGGGGCCTGGTTTGTTCACTTGTTTAAGAGTCCGACTTCAGCTTAGGTCATATTCTCCCGGTCTGTGAGTTTGAGCCCCCAGTCGGGCTCTGTGCTGATCACTCCGCCTGGAACTCCTGTCTCCCTATCTTCCGAATCTGTGTCTCCCTCTCTGTCTCTGCCCCTCCCCCACTCACGCTCTGTCTCCCTCTCTCTCTCTCTCTCTCTCAAATAAATAAACATTAAGAAAAATTACTGTTGATCCAGTAGTTGCACTACTAATCAGATTTCCCTGCTGTAAGACTCGTGTGACTAAAATATGTTCTACTGGTTGAACTTCTATATGCTCTCCCACGGTTCCCAGCCTGGATGCCTTTACTTCGGACCGTGTGATAGTTCCAAACAATGAACCGAGAATAAAATTCACACTCCAGAACTTTATTCCTCTGCCATCATGGTCATGACAGTCATGTGTCAGGAAGAACAAAACACAAGACCACGGTGGCCCAGCTGATGTGTCAATGGATGAGGCAGCTGCCTGAATCAGTTAGCTTCACCTGTAGCTGTGAGCAAGGCTTTATCCTGGTTAATGCAGATGGCGTCACTGGGATACGGTCAAGGATACAGAGCATAGTTGTTAACTTTGTTTTCTCTGTGTCAGACACAAAGCTAAGAACATTATCTCCATGGCAACCCGGGTTGTCTGAAGTGGTCAGTAGTACCACAGTTAAATAAGGTGATAGGGACTGTCAACTGGACACAGAACGCATCCGGGTGGACTTTTGATATTTTGACTTTTTTATGAGTATTTATTTTATCTGATGGATATTCTATGTGATGGATTTTTTTTTTGGAATCAGATCTCAGTTTTTATGAAACTTAGTATTTTCTTAATTAAATAGGCTATGTTAAGTTACTTAAAGCATTCCATAAACTTTATCTCCTTTTCTGTACTAAGGGGGGAATGAAAATAATAATATCTAAATAACTTCAAGGATGAATAAATGAGATTTTTTTAAACCAAGCACTTAGAACCCGAAAGGTGCTCCTTTTTATTTTTTTTATTTATTATTTTTTTTTATTATTTTTTTTTTTATTTATTTTTGGGACAGAGAGAGACAGAGGGATGAACGGGGGAAGGGCAGAGAGAGAGGGAGACACAGAATCAGAAACAGGCTCCAGGCTCTGAGCCATCAGCCCAGAGCCCGACGCGGGGCTCGAACTCACGGACCGCAAGATCGTGACCTGGCTGAAGTCGGACGCTTAACCGACTGCGCCACCCAGGCGCCCCGTAAGGTGCTCCTTTTTAAAAAGTTTCTCTCGGGGCGCCTGGGTGGCTCAGTCGGTTGAGCGTCTGACTTCGGCTCAGGTCACGATCTCGCGGTCCGTGAGTTCGAGCCCCGCGTCGGGCTCTGGGCTGATGGCTCAGAGCCTGGAGCCTGCTTCCGATTCTGTGTCTCCCTCTCTCTCTGCCCCTTCCCCGTTCATGCTGTGTCTCTCTCCGTCTCAAAAATAAATAAGCGTTTAAAAAAAAATTAAAAAAAAAAGTTTCTCTCTTCTACTGAATTTCCAGTGTTAGCTATGTTCTAAATGATAACTTACTAATACACTACTCAAATGAGTCAACTAGCATTCCAGAACTAAGTGTTCCTACACCTGCCCAAACTACTTGTGGTGCTTCTGAGCAAGCAGGAACTAAAGGCATTCAGAAGGAGCCTCCCAAAACGTGCCACTTTGGCATGTGGATTCTTTTGAGCTGAAGACAGGACCCAGAAGTCTCAGGGAGATCTTGTACCTCTCTTTTAACTGCCTCTAAAAATTTAGATAGAGGGCCTGGTCCAAGAATAGCGTTATCACCAGAGATAACTGCAGAGTAAGGGCTAAACGTGATAGATAAGCTGTGGGTAGCTTGGTAGGAACTGTTGATTCAAATTCCTCTTTATGTACCGTTGTCTCTGCATGGCATAGCAAGTTTTGTTTACCAAGCATTTGCTCTTCCCATCATCCTGTGACTTGTCTTCCTTACTTTTGAAGTCCCAGACCCCCCACACCTTCCCCTCCACTCAGGATGCCAGATTAGCCTCAATTGCCTAACTGTCTTGGAGCCTCTCGTGTCTTGTGGGGCTGCCATATGTATAAAATTAAACTCATTTTTCTCTGGTTAATCTGTCTTATGTCAATTTATTTATTTATTTATTTTAAATGTTTATTTACTTTTGAGACAGGGAGAGACAGAGCATGAACAGGGGAGGGTCAGAGAGAGAGGGAGACACAGAATCCGAAACAGGCTCCAGGCTCTGAGCTGTCAGCACAGAGCCCGATGCAGGGCTTGAACCCAAGAACCGTGTGATCGTGACCTCAGCCGAAGTCGGACGCTTAACCGACTGAGCCACCCAGAAGCCCCTGTCTTATATCAATTTAATTGACAAATTTAATAGCCAAAAACACCTAGAAGTGGGGAAGGAAAAAGTTCTTCTCCCCTACAGTACCATGGAAATTTCTGGGAGATAAACTCCCCTTTCTAGAGAAGCATCATCTAACTAAAATCCATGAGGACCATCTTAAAATATATTTTAGTATTAAGAAAAAAACAGAAACAAAACTGGTATCATAACCTATTAACTCACAAGGACCAGGTGATGGAGTCAGGAAGTGGCTCACTTGGTTTGCAAGCATTTAAATAATTTGAAAACCGATGTTTCGTACATTTTATTTCAGTTATTTGTAAGATTAGATCTTATTTCGAGGTAAACTTGGCCAATGTTAGTGTTTGTGATAGCATCAAGCTCTGGCCTATTAAAATATATCTGTTCTATAAGCACCACACACTGGGACCTTCTGTCTTCATTCTGGAGGAGATTAATGCCGTGGCCGCGGAATACAAAGGTTACACACCTTCTTGTTTTACCTTCAGAAACAGTGATAAAACGTGTATCAAACCCCCACTGGCAAGGAAACATGGTTTTAATTACTGTCTCCATTCTTTCACTTGCATAGTCCTCCCTCTAGCTGAATATCAAAGTGCCTCTTTAGTCAAAACAAAAATGAGTGCAGCAGGTGTTTGTTTCCTCCTTTGTTTGTTTTATCTCTCTTTAGGGACTATGGTCACCGACGCTTCTTACACCACAGGCTATGTTGCAAAGAAAAAAAAAATGCTCCCTATAAGTGACAACAGATTTATTTAAATAAACCCTCACTGGGTGAAAATCCCACTTCTGAGTTATAATGCACTTGGTATGTCACATAGTATATTTCTTTGGCTAGGGAAGTCTGGGTGGCTCAGTTGGTTAAGCGTCCAACTCTTGATTTCAGCTCAGGTCATGATCTCATAGTTCCTAGGATCAAGCAAGCCCCTCATCCGGCTCAGAGCCTCCCTAGGATTCTCTCTCTCCCTTTCTCTCTCTGCTCTTGATTCCTCTTTCTCTCCTCTTTAAAATAAATAAACATTTATAAATGAATGAATGAATGAATGAATAAATTTCTGTGGCTAAAAGGTTGGCAACTGTATGCGTACAATAAGAGAGTAAGAATAGTTACATAAGTAGCATCCTGACAGGCTTAGGCCAATCTTTTTGGTTGTTTTTTGTGTTTTGTTTTTTCATTTTGCTAATAATAAAGTAAGTGTTGTGAAACTTCATAGAGGAAGCCGCGTTTAAAATCGAGTTTGGAGTCCAGCAGGGGGAGCCCTCATGCCCTACCTCATGCATTCCCAACAGGAAAACCCCACGTTACTATTCCAGCGGTAGAAAGGAGCAATTTCTCTTTGCCCGGCAACAACTTCAGCCACTGAGAAAGTACCACAACTTAGCCAATGAGACACCGGCAGCACCCTGACTTCTCACTTTCCTCCAAAGGACTTTCATTCGAAGCAGTCCCTCCCAGCTTCCTCCTTTTTCTCCATGAAATAGCATTCCTTTGCTTTAAACTCTGGATTGTCTATGGTTTGCCATAGCTTATATATCCCAAATTACATTTCTTCTGTTATTTCTAAATAGACCTATTTTGTTGGGAAGATAGCTAGATATTTTCCTTTTTTTTTTTTGAGTTAATTTATTTATCTGGAGACAGAAACAGAGCAACCCAGTGGGGGAGGGGCAGAGAGAGCGAATCCCAAGCAGGCTCCAGGTGCTGTCAGCTTGGAGCTTGACCTGGGGCTGGAACTCAGGAACCCTGAGATCATGACCTGAGTGGAAACTAAGAGTCAGGTTCATGACCAACTGAGCCCCCAGGTGCCCCTAGTTGTTTTACTTTTAAGGTTGATAGTAGACAAATATACTTTGTTGTATTAAATACACCTATAATATACTATGAAATATTTACTATAATACAATTTCTAAGAATTTACATTATATTTTTAATAAAAATAAAAACAATGAGAAATAAACAGGACTAATTTCTTCTGATTAGCAGGACATTAAACCAATGACAGTACTTGGTAATCATGTGGTGTTTCATGGCTTAACACAATAAAATATCGTGACTTGTCCTATTTTTCTTGTCTAAACCCTATTAATGTTAGTACCGTTTATTTTAATCTCCTTTTGCTCTTCTGTAAATTTACCTAAATTTTGTGTTTTTTTAATGAGAAATATGAGTCTTCCAAAGACCAAGTACGATGGATAATACATATGTAACTTATCTTTGGTATTATCTTTCCTTTCTATGGAGAAATCAAGATTTTACTGATTCATTTAGTTTACATTTATTCTAGCATATTCAATGTTTAATTATCAAAAAGACAGCAGCATCCATTTCTTTCAATAATTTCTTTGAGAAGGAGAAGCAAATGATTAGAAAAGTATGAAGCAACTATATTGTAAAAGCATGCTACATACACTTAGTAGCTACTGTAATTTTGCTGCCAACAATTATTTTTAATTTTCTAGTTTTTGTAACTGTTTGGAAAATTCCCCTCATACCACTATATGGTAGAGGTAGATGTTTCCATTGTGATGCTCATTCTCCCTGGCCAAAAGTTGGGTGCATTTCTCAATGTAGGCCAGTCTTAGTGTTTCTGGAATATTGATTGTTTCATAAGGGTACATAATTCAAGTAGAACCAAACAGCATCTTTTAGATAGTTAAATAAATCAGGAGTAAGACTGTGTGTGTGTGTGTGTGTGTGTGTGTGTGTGTGTTCTCCTAAAATTTCTATCATTGCAACACTGGAATAAAATGAATGCAATACTATTGATATCCGCTTTCTACATCATACAGAAAGAATCTTTTATTATAATAGAGACAATATACATCAAGAAACAGAATCTAGTAAGAAAAAGAAATAGAAAAAGAGAGTGAAAAAAAGCATGAGTGAAAAAGATAGATGGAAATAGAGATGCGTTGAGGGAGAGAGAGAGAGAAAGAGAGAGAGGGAACAAAAACTGTTGGCATCATTTGAATTTGAGTTCCTGGATCCAGATGTAACTAAAGCCTGACTTCCCCATGAATTTCCCAATTACCGGAATCAGTAAATTCCACTTAAAACTTAATAAAAATAGCACTATTGAATGTTTATGTCACAGAATGTTAAAAGTTACCCTTCCACTGTCTCAAGTTTCTTCACAGGGCTGTGATAGAGGACAAGGCTCTAAATCCTACAACCTCAGATGAGGTTCTCAGACAACTTTGCAGACTTGCTAGGAGATACTGTAACTCATTCAGGCTGCACATACCATTTACTCTGAGGCTATTTGATAGACAAAATATATATATATAGATAGATAGATAGATAGATCTAGATCTAGATCTAGATAGATAGATAGATCTAGATCTAGATCTAGATCTAGATCTAGATAGATAGATAGATAGATCTAGATCTAGATAGATAGATAGATAGACATTTTTTTTTTCTTTTTTCAGCTAGAAAAGGTCAGAGGGGAGAATTTCTTTGGAAAGACTCATTCCCCTACTCTGTGTTTTCCCCAACCCTTTCTGCCCAAGGGCAGGAGGAGAGGGTACTTCCCTCTCATTCAATCTAAGAGATGGCTACTAAAGAAAATCATTTGGAGAGCTTTACAAGGTTCCCCTAGAAAAAGAGAGACATATGTAAGGTGGGATTTCTGCTTTTCACCTACCTAGATATGTCTAAAACCCAGAGACTTTGGCTGTATCATGCTTTGCCCATTGGTGGAACGTAAAGAAAGGAAGTCTTGGGTATGACTGACTACCAGTGTTGGCAGGACAATGACATATATATTTCTCCTGAGTCAGGTGGATTCTGCCAAAACCAGATGGAATGACCTTGAGCAGTCCCCTGCCCACAAGGACAACAGAAAGACCCAAGGGAATGAAATGGCCACAATGAAGACATAACTTACTAAAGCCACAAGGCCAAAGGGAAAGCCTTGAGTAGCTAGCTGCAGGATCTATCTACATCAGTGGAATTGTTCACAGAGAGTCCCATTGTGGTTTCCAAACAACCCACAAGACATGAATCCACCTTTAAAATCTGCCTCCCCTAGGTTGCACTAACAAAAGATTATGATGGGACCAGTGAAGATCTTTATTTTTCTTCTTTCCTACAGCTCCAACTCGGGAGGAACCAAATAAAGCCCTATGAGAGGGGAAGAAGGAATGAAAGATCCATGTGTAGAAACTGGGAAGAAGCTCACACCCCCACTCTTGACACACTTCTGGATTCCAAATCTTCTGATGTTTGCTTCTTGGGAGAAGGAGAATCTTTATGGGAGAAGGAGAATCTTTAAATGTCATGACACTTTAAAGGAAGGGGACCCTATGATTTAATAGTGGTTCTGGTTACACAAAGGAAGCTGCCATATATTCATTTCTTCACTAAATATTATTAAATACTTCCTAGATTCCGGGCATTATTCTTCATGGTGGATAAAACAGTAAACAAGTGGAATGTTGCTGCTGTCATGGGGTTTACATTCCATTCCATTGGAAAAGACAGAAACAAATAAAATGACACAATGAGGAAGACTACTTCACTCAGTATGATGGAGAAATTAAGCAGGGTAAAGGGGATCGAGAGTGACTGAGGATGGGATAAGACATTACAGTCTGGCACGGCCTTTCCAAAGAACTAAAGAAAGGAAACTAGATCCTACTTTTAACCCAATCACAGTGTTTCTAAGAAACATAAACAATGTTTCCAACAGACAACAATACATAATCTAACAGGGCAAAGACAAGATCAAACCTCAGGTACAAGATTGAATACATTTCCTACCTTTGAGTAGTTGCTGCTTTATTGCCTGGATCAAATCTTGCCCTGCTTTATTCTTTCTTCCTGCCATACAAAATGATTTAGACTTCCACTTCTAGAAAAGGCAGAAGGCCTGTGATCCAGGATCATAAATAAGGAGAGAAAGAGGGTTAGGAGATGGTGTTAGAAAGGCAGTCAGATTATTAGGACATATAGACAAAGGAGATTGCACTTTATTTGATGTGGATTGAAGTCCTTCGGAAGATTTTAAGCAGAGAAATAAAACAATCTAACTCTAAAAGATTACTCCCATTACTGTGTGTAAAATAGATTGATGAGGTGGGCCACAGGGTGATGATGACAATAATAGAAGCAATGAAACCAATTAGGCCATTTTTCCTTGTCTAAGTAGGAGATGATAGTGGTTATGACCAGTTTTAGAGGTAAGAAATGTAATAACTAATGCATTATGTGTAAATTTTAAAGGTATGGCCAATAGGACTGTCTCTGGAATTTGATGTAAAGGTGGAGAAAAGGGAGAAATTATGAAAGACTTTTGGATTTTTGCTTCAACAACTGAGTTAAGGGTGGTGCTATTGACAGTCACAGGAAAAAGTGGGACAATGAGGTTTAGTAGGAAAATAAAGATTTATCTTTTGGTGAGTGAATATGTTGAACAGATATTTGGATATTAAAGTATGAAACTGACAGCTATATTGATGTTTGGACCCAATCAACCTAGAAATGGTACAGTTATTTCCATGATCCTATGATGTCACGTATGTGTTGTTGTTGTTGTTTATCACTGCACTATGGTTATGCTAAATTATGTAATTAAAACCACTGTTGATGGAAACGCAAAAAGAGAATTCAAAATCGTCATGAATAACACAATAAAAACTTTAAAAACCAGTATCTCATATAAGCAGTAACACACTTTTATGCAAGTTATTTGGTTAAGAAATCTATAACTAGAAGGGGCGTCTTAGTGACACAGTTGGTTAAGCACCAGACTCTTGATTTCAGCTCCAGTCATGATTCCAGGGTTGTGGGATCGAGCCCCTCATCAGACTGCACTGACAGCATGGAGCCTGCTTGGGATCGTCTCTCTCCCTCTCTCTCTGCCCCTTCCTCACTTGTGGGCGCATGTGTGCGCGTGCACTCTCTCTCTCTGTCTTTAACTAAATAAATACATAAACTTAAAAAAAAGAAATATATAACTAGTATAATAAACATGACACTTTACCTTGAAAAAGTCATGAATTTATGGGGCGCCTGGGTGGCGCAGTCGGTTAAGCGTCCGACTTCAGCCAGGTCACGATCTCACGGTCCGTGAGTTCGAGCCCCGCGTGGGGCTCTGGGCTGATGGCTCAGAGCCTGGAGCCTGTTTCCGATTCTGTGTCTCCCTCTCTCTCTGCCCCTCCCCCGTTCATGCTCTGTCTCTCTCTGTCCCAAAAATAAATAAACGTTGAAAAAAAAAATTAAAAAAAAAATAAAAAAAAAAGAAAAAGTCATGAATTTTATTAACATTACTTGTGGAATTTGCTTGCTGCATGCAAGAAGAAGAGAACAAAAGAAATATAGGAAATGAGTGAAATAAAAAAGGCCCAAAGGGAGAAAAAGAACAGAGAAAGAGAGGAAAAACAAACAAACAAAAAAAAATAGAGTGAAGGGAGAAGGGGAAAACTAAAAGGAGAAGAGTGGTCACTGAACCAGGCTGACCACAGAAAGGGTTACAGCTCGTGGTTTCAAGATTGTAAAGTCATGGGAAGAAAGTTATTGAATTGAAAGGAACATTGTACCAACGGATATGGATGGATGCGGTTCCTTGTCATCAAGAGATGTGTGCATGTGTGCATTTTGTGTAGTCCTACTCTGTTAAGTTCAACTGAGTGATTTTCTGCGCTTACCTAGTATTTCTCTATGACAAAGTTGTAAATAAGCAAATGTACTCAAATCGGTTCCTAATATGAAAATTGCATTAAACAAATTTGCATTTTCAAAATAAGCATTAATGGCAGAACTGACTATATTTAAAGCCAAGCAACTAGATAACAATGATAACAATAGTAACAATTATTCTACTATGACTAGTATTGTTATGAGTATTTGGTATTTACAAAATGTCAGACACTATTCTACAGTTTTTATGCATATTAATTTATTTAATCCTCATAAAATGTCTATGAGAAGAAAATATTTCAGAAAGAAAGACATGGACAGACTTTGGACTTTGTGTGATGGAGCTTGTTAGTAATTAGTAGTAGTAACTAGTTAGTAGATGAAGGTGATTTCAGAGAAAACTGGCTAAAATCCCTTTGGGAAAATATTTTTTTCTAATTTCAACTGTAATTCACAAGATTAAAGTTTCAGTCTTCTTTCAGTCAAGGTTATCATATATGGTTTGCCTCAACTGTGGGAGTAATTTTACTACCAAGGGGAGAATAAAGTCAATGTTTTGATGACTGAGTATTGTTGAACCATCCCTGAATTTTGCCTGTAACAAATATTAAAGTTTGACCTACCCAATCCAATTCTAGAGGCTCTAGGTTATGGGTGGATGGATGGATGGATGGATTTGTGTGTGTGTGTATATATATATATATATATATATATGTGTGTGTGTGTGTGTGTGTGTGTATTTCATATGTGTGTATTTCATATATATTCTCTTAAAACTTGAATTCCACATAGGACCCACATTATGAAGTTGATATATTCACTTATAAATTACAAATTCATAAATCTGATAAAATCTGGATTTTCAACAGCTTCTGATAGTTTCTGTTCACAAGCAGAATTGATGTAGAAAGTGAAGGGCCAAGGGTACAAGATACCATATGGCAGGCAAAAAAAAAAATCACTGCTTGAGGAGACTGAAAGGAAAGTCTGGCCCTTGGATATTTTCCATGTTTCTATAATGACAGCAAGAAGTTGAGAATTTTCAGGAAAGAAGGTGATGATATATAGACAATAAAACCTTCTTTGGGTAATGAAATTTGTGAGAATGGAATGTCACAGGAATCTCACAGAGAACAAGAGGAAACCACAGGAAGGTCAAGCCACCAGGCTGCAGGCTCAGGGGGGCCTCAAGACCCGCCCAAGTTTGTGCCACAGAAACCATTTGCTTAGGTCCAACATGGTGGTGTCCACCCTGGGTACTCTCTACCTCTCTGCTGGCCTCCTGACTTCACCAGAGCTCCCGTGAACAATTAACAATGACTTTAAATCATCAAAGGTCTTATTGGGAGCATCTGAATGGGTGATCTTGAGGTATTTACTCTGCAGAGACTGCTACATGTTCAACAAAATTCTTTTCCTTTCCCTCAGTATTTCACAGCCTGCCTGTTAGATGTGGCCATGTCCCTGAGTTCTAGCAAAGGGCGTGTGAACGTGGACCGAAGTGATTTCTACCACTTCTACTCTTACCTCATCGATGCCTCTCACGGGATCTTCTATTCTCTTGCTTCCCCTCTCCTGTCTATGAAGTACCAGTGCACAAGATGGTCTCAGAAGCCACATGTTAACATGACAGAGCTTCTGTCATTCTGTCTTTGAATGAGTTTATGTCACAAGGTTCCAATCAACAGGCAACCATATATCAACACTCACTGGTTTTGCAAGAGATCTGGCATCTCTTTACTGGAATGGTGATGAGTAATGCCAAAACTGGTCCTCATTAATGTGCCCTGTTCAAGATCATTCACTGAGGGCTAACTACCTGGTGGGCACACTGCCTAGTGTTTTGTATGTTTTCTCTCATTCGATCTTTTTTTTAAAGCATTGTGTTCAGATAAAATAATAAAATGATGAGAAGAAGGCAATTTTATTTTTGCATTGCAAGTCTTCCGCCTCTGATAGAGGTATCTGGTGCGATTTGAGATTTTAATAAATTGAATTTTGTTGCAAGATCAAGGAAACCTCAAATTCATAATCTTCCTGTTTAAGTTCAGCCTGCTGGAGGAAGAACAACACACAAAAGAGCAATGAGAAATGGAAAATGCAAGCACAACTTTGTTATTAACTGGTGTAGTGTCTCTTTCCACATGCTGGTCTCTTTGGCAAACCCTTTAATAGGCCCCAAATCTCTTACTTGGCAGAATAGTGCTATACCCATGTGTTTGAATGTTTAATGCAATATAGCTCCAACTACTACTAAATGTGGCTAATTTACTGTCCTGAAACTCTCTAAAATAGGTCCCTCTTGGATTGTAGCAAGCAAGACAGAGGGGTGGGCAGAAGGAGAGCCTTCCATTTCCTCCAAAATGTAATAAGCTTTTTAAAAATAACTCCATTTCCAACGCTCACTCTTTGAAATTAACCTCTCTTTTACAACTTCTTTCTTTTATTTCCCTACTCTCTAATTACAGCCCAACCTGTTCATTATCATTGTGACCTGTAGCCCCTTGACCTACTCCCTATTCTCCTAGGTCAGTATTTCTCAATATGTAATTAGAGCAAAATTTCTCATGATTAGAGTGATATTGCTCAATACATAATGTAGCGCACCTGTGTCAGAATCACCTGGGGGTACTCATTACAATGCAGAACCCTGGCTGTACCTTATTCCTACCGTATTAGCAAATTCATGCTGGTGCCAGGGAAATTTGATCAATAACTGCGAGTTAGATTCATACCTGGAATGAAGGGTGAGAATATGAGACTCAAAAACTCGGGCCATTTCAAGACATGACCTGGCATGTGCTTCACTCTGCCTCTAGATTATACAAATGAGAAGCTTTTAAAGAATGCATCTACTACAGCTTAGAAGGCCACACTTTTTGTCAATCGGCAGCCCTAGAAAGTCCCCATTTTCCATCTCCACTCCCTTCTCTCAAGTTATCTGGCATTCCTGGAAATTCACACACACAAAAAATCTGCTAATTGAATTCATTGTAAATCATTGCTTTCTAACTGTGGCTGGTCTCTTCATGTTGCCTGTCAATTTCATACTTCCTGTCTCCCACAATCTCCCAAAAAGTCTCTCCCCATCCTCACTTCAAACCTTCATGCCCATCCCTAATGTTCCTATACTCTTATGCAAAACCAGTTGCCAACAGAATTTTATGAAGGCATCAGCCTTCCTTTCCAACTCGGTGTATCTTTGCTGAACACCTTCTGTTTACTCACAAATTTGAGAAACAAATTCCCTTCTTTCATGTCAAAGCTAAGTCTGCCTTTTTCCGTGGATATCCATCCCTTTAAATGGAGGCCTCGCTCATCTCTTCCCCAGCTTTCGAGCCACATTGAGCTCCCATACCGAAAAGAATTTTTTTCTGGTCATTCCTTATGAATGTGTCTCCCACAGATTAGTCCACTATGACTCTTTCACCACCAAATATCGTAATAGAATAGCTTGCCCGCATTGCCTCACTTTTTTCCTTCACCTACTTTTAAAACTTTGCAGTGGTTTCTCCATCTCTTATCAGAGAAGAATTACCCTCTGAAAGGACATCATAATCTCCTGTTGGTGATGCTCAACAGTAGTTTCATTCTCCAAGTTCCGTACGGTATTTAACGTTGCTGCGGCCCTTCCTTCTTTACACTCTTTAGTCCTTTGGTCCCATATGTGACATGTTCCTGGTCCTTCTGTGTCAACTCTGTGCTTCTTCTTTACTACATTCTTCCTCATCCCAAATGTAAATGTTCCTGACAGTTCTGTCCTCAACTCTCAGGCTGCCATTGAGGCAAGATATCAATAGGAAAACAGCAAGTCCAGTGTGTTGTATGATCTGATGGGAATGAGCAAAGGGCGCTGTGTGCCCTCACAGCATAATCATGGTCAAGCCTTTGGAGCATTCTTTAAGTGAACTTGAATGATGAACAGGAGCTAGAAACATCAAAGGCAGAGAAGGCTTTCTGGCAGAGGAAATGGAAATGAAAGATAGCACCCTACAAGATCAGATCTTTGCCTTTTAACAATTTTGGTTAATTTTTAGTCTTTTGAAGCCCTCAAATACATTATCTTGAATCTTTTGTAAAAATGAGCTTCCTTTGGGGGGTGGTGGGGAGAGGAAGGAAAAGAAGGAGGGGGAGGAAGAAGTTAAGGAAGGACAATTATAAAACCAGGCCTGATCCCTGGCTCCAGAAAGCTGTGGAAGTGGTTTGAGGTAAGTCAAAGTTTCTGCACATGTTTTCATTACATTTTATATGGGATCAAATCTCAAACAGAATTTTTTCCTTGCTTTATTACATAGAAGGGATATTAGAAGGTTTAAATTTTATTTATCAAAGTCAACGAACTTCCCCCCCGCCCCCACATGGCATGAGAGCTTATAAAAAATAAATTTCCAACAACCTTCTGAGAGGCATTATTAGGTAGGGCTTTATTTGCTATTGAAATGACAAGCAGCAAATTCTCCATTTCCCTTATTCCTTTTTATCTGGGGTAAAATAAGTGGAAAACATCCCATTGATGGAAAAATGTTTTGGCACACTCTTCCTTCTCATCTCTCTGTCAGCATTTTAATACCATTCAGGCTGAGTTCAAGAAGGTCATTTCTTAATATACGTTGGAACATGCAAAGGCTTTTATAAATAAAACTAAACCTTTCTGCCTTTTGTCAGTTTGCCTGTGTTGTACAGAGCGTTCTTTCCCCTTCCTGCACTGATCACATTATTTCCTTTTATTTTTCCAAGCCCAACCTCACCACAAACTAATGCATCAAGCTTATTTCTTAGCATGTAATACCTTGCACTATTTAAGTGTTTGTTTACAAAGGCCTTGCCTTAAAATAGAGCAGGGGAAGAAGAAAGTGCAAAAGACCAATTCTATTCCCTAATATCATTAATGGGAAGATTTATTGTCACCGAAAGTAGTGCATTGCTGACAATAGCTTTGGGAAAGCCACATCTGTTTATACTAATGCTTAAGGAGTAGGGTATGTGACAAGGAATGAGAATATGCCATTTGATTTGCAGCTATTACCTGACTTCAAAGACAATGGATAGGCACATAAATAAAGACAAACCATTATTACAGTGTGGCAACTGGACCTCATTTCCAAAAGCTGAAGCCTGGGTTTAAGCAGACCGCAGAATTACTACACCACAGTAAACGATATTTTAATACATTCTTTTAATGATAGATATTTCGTTTTCAAATAAAATGGTTTTTGTTTCAGAAACCTTTTAGGTTGGCTTTTAAATGTCATTTTTAATGTGAATTTCCTTTTATCATTTTATAAAAACCAAATCAGATCGCACCCCCTCAAGAAATTTTTACTTTTCTTTCTAAGTCATTTATTGGTATGTGACATAGCAGTGTATTTAAAAAAAAACTCACTCCATTTTCAAAAACAAAAGATACTTTATGGGGGGTGCAGACATATAAGACTTCTGAATATTGACTGACATAAAAGAGAGTCTCTTTGAAGTGTAAGATTGGTTTTAATAGAACATCTCATGATTTCAAGAAAAAAATACGGAGTCTTAGGGAAATTCTAAGATTCCAAGTATGAAATAGGTTTGGAGATGAGGTCTAATTCTGGGAATCAACACTGCCAAAGCCAACATTTGTCATTCTCACTTAATTCCACACTGGAATTAGCCAGGCTCTATAAATACGTCTTAATGGCAGAGTGCTTTGGAAGTAATACAGATAGGATATTTATAAAGTGATGCCTTTTAATCGCTCAATCTATTCCCATGCAATCATCCACATTGCTCAAATAACTGTTATGCATTTTTATAATGGAAATAGTATTAAATTTGTAGGCATTTTAAACAACAAAATAAACTTGAGAAGACAAGTCCATTTATGAAGTTATTTCCATCAGTCTATACCCACATTGACAGTGGACAGACCAGTCACCAAACTGTCACTGAAATACTTGTGTGTTTGCTAATGTATAGGATACATAGATGGATAAGACACGGACACTCCAAAATGAAGATCATTCATAGGAGATAAGGAAAACAGAAATTTTAACATGAAACCTTAAGCAAAGGGAATGTGTGCAGGTTAAACTGCTTGGGAGCAGAGCCGAGCATTTGATGCTGCTCCAACAGCCTGGAATTCCAAAGAATTCCAGACCTTAGAGGATGAGTAATTTGTAAGTCACTGAAGAGAGTAGAAAGAATTCAAAACAGTGATAATACCCAGAATGAAGGTACAGTCTTAATATTGCATGGCATGTTCTAGAAAATCATGAGCCACTATCTTGAGGAGTGGTTACAGTGTATGGAAGACAGGGAGGTAGCATGCTTGTAAGTAAATCTGGAAACATAAAAGGACCCTCTCCTTAAACTGTTAATATGTGTTTTGAGGAAACTGGGTTGCATATAGTCTGAAACAATATGTACAGATATACTTCGCATTATCTATAGTTGATCAGAGACAGGCATTTAAATGTAAGGGAACTGGCGTAAATTTGCACTTACAGCCTACCGTGTGCTATGCACTGAAGTGTGTATCATTCACTATCATTTTCTGTCTATTACTCAAAAGGTTTTATTTCTCCCATTTCACAGTTCAGGAAACTGAGTCTTTTTTTTTTTTTTTTTAATTTATTTTTGGGACAGAGAGAGACAGAGCATGAACGGGGGAGGGGCAGAGAGAGAGGGAGACACAGAATCGGAAACAGGCTCCAGGCTCCGAGCCATCAGCCCAGAGCCTGACGCGGGGCTCGAACTCCCAGACCGCGAGATCGTGACCTGGCTGAAGTCGGACGCTTAACCGACTGCGCCACCCAGGCGCCCCAGGAAACTGAGTCTTAAGAGAAGTGTCCTTGTTTGTCCCAGACTGCTAAAGTCTGATAACAGACTGACAGCAAAGACGGAAAAGACTGGTGATTAGGAACACAGATTCAGCTAGACGACTGAGAGCCAAAACTCAGCACCTACATGTGCAAGATTTGTGACTTTTGGACAAGTGCTTAACATCTCTGAGACTCCGTTTCCTTTTCCATAGATGGAAATAATAATAGAACCTACTGCATAGTGTTGTATGAAGTATAGTGTGCTAAACATTTAGAATAATGTCTGGCAATTAGTGCTATGTAAAAGTTCATTGTTGTATTGTTACCATCATTATTTTTATGAAGGAAAGAACAAGACCAGGACGCAGAACATGACAAGCTATCTCTTCAAAGCAAATTAAGATTTGAAGGTGACTACTTCCCTTCAATTGAAAATATAATTTCTGAAAATGACAAAGAACCCATTTAGCTTGTATACGTGTTATCTCCACAAACCTCAAAATGTGGCACCATTATATCCCCATTTTATGGAGAAATTTGAAATTTCCAGAAGTTAAGTCACTTGCACAAGTTTCTGTAGGGACAATGATAACAAAATTGGAATCAATTCCCAATCAAATAGGGAAGCACTGCTTCCCCTTAACATTTGTACAGTTGCTACCACTCTACCAGTCTGTGTGTATTTGAGAACGTCCTATGGCTCCAGAGGCCAGGGGCGGGGGTGCCGAGAAGACTTCACCAGGCAGGTTGCAAATAAATTAAGTTTTAAAGGGTAAATAAAAACTAAAATGCAGTCCTAAGCAAGAAGACTTTTCCAGGGAGAAGCTCCAAATAACAAGTATATTCAGGGAACAGAGAGCCCAATTTCATTGGTGATGCTCATGATGCATTTGAGAAACTGGAGGAAGAAGGAGGGGGCCTCAGCAGAGGCCAAACCTAGCATGACTTTGTGTTCCATTCTATGGTTTTGATTTGATTTTTCCTCTCATAGCTATCAAGAGTCCTTAAAACACCATGAGCTTGGGAATGACATGATGAGTAAGGGCTCATTCCGGACGTAGCATAGAAAAGACTGCACTATGGAGACAAAGATTGGCTGAGAAGCAATTCAACGAATGAGGATGCTGTCAACAAAAATTGAAAGAGTAAGCATGCAGAAATATTTGGGCCTACACGTTTCTTAACTTTCCAAATGTCAGTGTCTCCTCCATATCTTCCTGGTCTCTGGCACCTTAGTCCTGCTTTACTCAAATGGCCATTGTGTCCTAGCTAAGGCTGTCTTTCTGAACAAGAGATAGTGTACTTCCTTTTTCAAATATATATATATATGATGTGTGTGTGTGTGTATTTTTAATTAGCTCAGCTTGCTTATATCACTCTTCACTACTCAATATGATACTACTTTCAATTTGCATATTTTCATTTTGGCAGAAACATTTCCCAAGGTATTCCTCAATGGGAAAGGTTCTTCCTAAAGTTCTAAGTTTAAACATAAACTTCTCTCACCACTTGAAGGGTATCTCATACTCTTGACAGATCTCACACTTGAACTTGGACATATCCATGTGGAATGTTACATAGGTGCAGAAATGCACTGTCAGGGTTTTCAGAGAAGATGTTCATCAAACAACATGAAACTCCTGTTGTGTCTCAAGAGTGGACCATACTGCTTGTAGTTGAAACAATAATCTTACAAATTCTCTGTTTATATTGCTCAACTGCACCATTTTATTTAATTTTTAATTTAACATTAAATGTTTGTGGATTCAGTGTGCACATTTTATTAGACTAAAGTTGTATGACGTTGGCATTCATTTATTTATGTTATGCTAGGAAACTCAAAATATAGAAGTGTCCCATGCACCCTTCAAATCCTTCTCTCCACATTCATTCAGCATCCAATGTATTCCATGTCATACAGTATTTCTAAGTGGTAAAGATACAGTCATTAGTGTATTCACCAAATTTATTTTGTGCCAGTCAATGGTTAATGGTTGAGGACAGACACGGTACCTGCCTTCATCTAGCTCATCGTCTAATGCTATTTTCCAAACCGCGGTCACAAAACATTGCTGGGTAATGAAATTGATTGAACTGATCATACAATGACTATTGTATTTCCAAAATCAACATATAGTTAAAGTGGGTAGAAAATATCAGAGTGCCTAAAACAAAGTAAGGATGGTATTATTTTTCTTATGAAATTTTATGTGTGAAGGGATTCAGGTGTCCTGGGTTGAAGAGTAAAATTTATCTTGTCCTAAGCATCATATTCTTTAAATAAGTTTGTAAAACACTTATCTAAGTAAATGAATGCATTGATTAAAAAGTATGTAATTCTATCCTCAAAGGAGCTCGGAGCTTGGTAGATAAAAAATACATTTAAACAGATAAGTTACAACATAGAGTGATGAACGAAGCAGTAGCAGCATGTATGAAAAATAGAAGAGGCATAGAAATTGGTTTAGTCTCTTTGTGCCAAGCAAGAACCTGGCCTGGTTTTCCTTTCTCTCTCTCTCTCTCTCTCTCTCTCTCTCTCTCTACCTTTTTTTGTCCTTTTTTTCTTCTTTTTTTCTTTTTTTTTTAATCATAAAAAAGAAAAGCCATAGGACTTTTTGACTTAATACTCTATCTTGTGACTATAAATATCTATTATGCCCTAACTTTTGGAAGAAGAAACTACTTACGTTTCCTTTGGGGCTGTTCTCACACATTTTAGCCTGCATTCCCCTAAGGGCCACATTTGGATAGAATTATCTTTGCCAGCCACGTGACCCTACAAATGAGATTCCAGAAGGCAGGCATCCCGCACACTCAATGACAGTCTTCCTCCAAGCTGATCCCTGCTCCTGGTCAAACAACTTTAGTTCTACCACATCTAGAGATCCCCTTGCTCCTTTGTGTTATCTCAACCTTCACAAATTTCAGTTTCAAGTTGTTTCTAAATTACCAGCTGAACTCGAGTGTGGTTCAATTATCGCCTAGCTAATGCAAGCATACGTTTCTTTTTTCTGTACTAGTCACTGGGGTAAGCAGTACAGGAGAATGATTGAAAGGGTTCTTGTCTTCAAGAAATTTACTCCCAGTAGCCAATAATAATTTCAGCATATAATATTACATGTAAATATACAACTATGTGCTATGGTATGAAATATGTAAGTCTATAAAGGAATATTTCCAGGAAAACCAAATTTAAATTTGGGGTGGAATTCACAGAGGACCTCACCAAACCCATCATTTTTGGTTGCAAGTGAAAGATGCTATAGAAGCAACTGTATGATGGGTGATGAAGGGAATGGCAAAGAGGAAGCATTATTGGTAAAGGAAAGGATATCTATAAAATACATGTAAAGGCCTTGGATGGAACATGGTGAATTCGGGGAGCTGAAAAATTGGCCATAGTGGGAGCAAAGAGGAGATTGAGGACAATAGCAACACAATATATGACTGGAGATACAGAGACACAAGGACTAGGCTATGTGGGCCTTTTGTATATGTTCAAGATTTGAAATGTTTTTGAGAGAGAGAAAGAGAAAGAGAGAGAGAGAGAAGAGGCAGAAGTAAAGAGAGAAAGAAAATCTTACAAAGGTTCCACACCCAGTGCAGAGCCTGATGCGGGGCTTGATCTTATGACCCTGAGATCATGACCTGAGCCAAAATCAAGAGTCAGACACTTAACAGAATGAGCCACCCAGGCACCTCAAGATTTGGGCTTTTTAGTCTTGTTTTGTTTTTAAGTTTTTTAAATTTGTTTTGAGAGAAACAGAGACAGTGTGAGCATGGGAAGGGCAGAGGCAGAGGGAGAGAGAGAATCCCAAGCAGGCTCCACACTGCCTGCACAGAGCCTAATGCAGGGGTTGAATTCATGAAACCCTGAGATCATGAACTGAGCAGAAATCAAGAGTTGTACACTTAATTAACTAAGCCACCCAAGAAGCACCCCTTGGCTTTTTGTTCTAAGAGTAATAGAAACTCATTGGAGGGCTCATGGCGCCCAGATGTGTGGAAACAATTACAAAATGCGAGGTGCACTTAATATCTTTTATTTATCATAATTCATGCCACAAACATTGTTTGACTTCTGGTAACTATGCCCAGTAGTATATTTATAGGTTCTCTTAGTGAAAAATGCATGATACTTCATGCATACATAACATGTATAAACATATCATTTAAAGAGATTATTTTATGTCTCCCATAAACAGTAATAGCACAATCTGTAGTAAAGTAAATGATGTTAAATTGAGAATACTGTATTTGCTTTGTTTCTCTATACTCATTGGCTCACTGATTATTATCACAAGATGATATATTGGAGGTGTCTTCCTTATCGTTCTCTCGTTGTCTTTTCTTACTCAAGGTGATTTCTAAATACCAAAGTGCACAACCAAAGAAAACAACTTCACTTCATTACCAACTCATCCCCCCCGATTTCCTTAAAATCACTTAAAAGTGATTTCTCTAAAACTCTTTACAAAATAAGTTTTAATTTTTTTTCAAGCCTCCTGTGTTCTCTTCACAACTAATATGAACAAGCCGTTGCATCAAAATTAACAGGAAATGGAAAACTCACTGAAACAAGAATAGTCTAGTAGTAAAGTCAAAACATACCAAATATGCTTATCTCTGTAAGATAGTGTGAGAAAAAGAGCAGGCAAAGGAGAGGAAATTGGAAGGCTGAGTGGTACCCAGACTCTAGATGAACAAATGTTTCACAAAACAATACTTAACTCATAAGTCAGAGAGGTGAAAATACTGAAGTGCATCATTATTCAGCCTAACCTGTTAATTTCCCTCAAACAGTCTCTAATGGCTTCTGGAGACCGAGTTTGGGATTACAGTTAAGAAACAAAAACTTGTGGATATATGGAAATAATTCTACTGGAGAAAACATATTCTATTACCTTATTCTCGTTTTTGAGATACTTACACAAATGTTAAGAGAAAAATACCATCTTTGATTTCAAATTCCAAACTATAGGACAATAAATCCAAACACATCCACGAAACCACCAGCTTTTGTTGTTACTGTTATTCACAGCTGTGTTGCAAGGGAATATGAATTGAAAAATGTTCCTAAAGGCTAAGTTCACGTTGCCCCTTGTGAATCTACATGTAATGTACGTGGGTGCTGTGTTTGTAAGCAGCAGTAAAAACTGTAACATTAGGCTATTTAGAGAAAAGAAATTGGGCTCCTCTAGTGCTCCCCCATGATGGCAGCTTGAGACCCAAATTGATATTGAACAGAGATGATGGAGAAGCTGGAAAAGACCACGCTCGGAAACAGGCCTCATTAAAGAAGGTTAAGTTTGTGAATACTGTGATGCTGAAATCCATATTAAACTCTATTATAGGAAGATGACCCTAAATGTGCTCCAGAGCTAATGAAAAGCATCATAGCCACAGTGACATTTGCTTTCTGCTGCCTTCTTGTGGCATGTTCAAAAAAGCTGTGATTCTTCATTGCCATCACCTACAGGGGGGAATCTTTTCTTCTCCCTGTTAAATGGTCTAAAGGTAGAGATAACATTTTTTTCCTTCAAAGTAAAATATATATATTATATGTACGCATGTTTATGTATCGATATGTGTATATATTTGCTGTTTTATTTGTTTCTACTTAACATTACAGAGGCATTCAAAGTTCTAGAAAAAATAGCAAACAAGCAAACAAACATTGCTCTGAGAGCCTGGAGATTGGTTTTTAAGCCCAACTGTACCACAAGCTGATTTCCTTGGACTTGACCAAGCCATTTCATTAAAATGTCACCAGGTAGTGTTAGTTTGGAGTTGGGTTTTGTATCCCTGAAGCTGACTACTGAGCTCCACAGTTAATAATGAAAAACATTCAGGGGTGCCTGGGTGGCTTAGTCTGTTAGGTGTTGTGCTCAAAGAATTCAAAATCAAGGACTCAAGAAAATAATACATCTGGGGGAGGGGTTGTGAATATTTTCCCTCTACTAGTGGGGGGAAAGTGATCATATCACATCTGATGTTGGACAGTGACAGAAAATGTCCTGGAAATCATGTTAGAGACAGCAGGAGTAGAGCAAGAACATAGCTCTCCACCGTACACGAGCAGTTCCTAAGTCATGTAGGAGTTAAATGAGGCACAGATGTGGGGGTTGGCATTGGAGAAGAACAGATTGGGGCTATGACCTTGTCTTGATGATCCCAGCAGGGGAGAAACATGATGGTGGCACAGAAAAATGTGGCACAATGCCACTGGTCAAGGCAAACAGTCACAAATTTAAATTCTAACATTTGTGAAGCTTTATAATGTGCTTGATTTTGTACCTCGTTAATCTATTTAATCTTCATGCATGTACACACACACACACACACACACACACACAGACCCTATTGAATAGATTCAATACCAGAGGTGGGGTCTAGCCCAGGTGGTTTCTCTCCTGAGGTATGGTCAAACCATGCCAGGCAAAGCCAATGTTCCTCTGCACCTAAAAGCAGCAGCACAACTATACTGCAGTAAAGGGAACATAGGAGAGATATTTTGAGTTGATTTAATTCTGAATTTTTTAAATGAAGAGAATAATTATTTAAAAGTGAAAGTGTCTATATTAATAAGGGACAGTATTTTAAAAGACATAGAGTTGGAATGAGATATTGTCATACGTTTCTAATACTTTGTAGGGAAATGAAGATTTATCAGAGCACAAGTATTGGTATTCATGGGGGGAGGGGAGGGAAATGAAACCATTTCCTGTTTCTGCTCTCCTAAATTGACACTCCCCAGTAAACTGGTTACAAACAGCTGTAAATGAGGCAGTAGAACACAGGTTTTGGAGTTAGCAAACTGGCTTTGAAATATGGACTTTTGCACTTTTGCCTTAAATAATTCAGATTCCTCATTGATAAAATCAATATTATCTGGAGAACAAAATGAGACGGCAAAAATAGACTAGGCTGCTCAAACAATAAGGTCCCATGCTAGTGGTTTAACAGTCTAGCACGTTATTTCCTATTCATGTAAAATTATTGGATGGGTATTGAGGTCAGGCGAGTGGCTGTCCGTCATGTGATTATGCAGGAGCAAGGCTGACCACAGCTGAGACTGTAAAAAAGAGAAAGAAAGGGAAGAAGTACTCATGGCAGGTTTGTGTGGGCAAGGCCTCTCTCTCAGTGGCAAATTACTTCTACTCAGGGAGAGATCTTAGTCACATGACTGTAGCCATCTACAAACAATTCTGGGAAATACAATCCATGTACCCAAGAATGGAAAAGGGATGCGGTACAGAGCTGGGCATTTTTGTCACATGGACATGAAAGGCTTAGCCGAGTGCCTGGCACAAATTGCATTCAATTCATCTGCTGCTATCTCTCGAAACCCTAATGAGTTTAAACTTCTAAGAAGTAAAATGGAAAATTATTTTAATTAAACTGTAGATAACAATTTTTTTTTATAAATAGGACACTTGGAGCATTATGATAAATTTTACTCAAACACAGGCACAGATATATTAAAGGTATGATGATAATTATTTTGTAGGAAAAAAGTAAAGTTTTAACACAATGTAATCTCCCACTCCCAGAAATGACAAAAACCGATATTAACATCTGAAAACAAGAAACACCTCCCCCTCCAAAAAAAAAAAAGCTTCATAAGAAAAATAAAAATGTTAGGAAGAACAGAGTACTGGCTTCTTAAATCTCTTGTAAATTTCTGCTTAATAGAGTATAAGAGGGAAAGAGACCTACAAAGACATATCAACATACACTTCTTCCTCCTAAGAAATGACCTTTCCATAGTTTTTCTCCTGGCCTTTCCAGGGTATGGATGTCTACAGTACTGACACTCACCTATACCCACCAGCTCTCCACTTTTTGATCTGATACGCAAGATCTAACATCATCCTGATAAATATTTAAAGGAATCAAGGGGAATTCACTTATAGTATTTGGTAGGTAATAGAATAGTGGGATAGACTCATTATGTTCAAGGATGGGGTACCAGGGATAGAAAAGAAAGGAAAATAAAATCAATATAAAAAAAAAAGTTGAGGTAGCATTATAGAAGGAAAAGAACATAGTACTTGAGAGTGAGAAATTTCCTGCAGTATCTCCTTAGAGATTACCATGAGGCTAAACAAAATGTGTACTTTATGAAGCCGGAGATAAAAGATTGGCAGACAATATACAGACTGAAATGGAAGACTGGCTGTCAGATTTAGGAAAGAAAGTTAAGGAAACAAATAATTCTTTAGCAAAAATGTGATATAAGCAGCAGGATTTGGGGTAAAATGTCCAAAATGTAGGTATAAATTCCTCTGGCTCTAGCCACATAATAATAACTTTTTCCATTTTCGGGATAGTGGAAAATAAATATTTAAAAAATAAATAAATATTTTTCTGAAGCAAATTGAACTTAAAGTGTCTACACAACATCCTACAAGGTAGGGTAGGGACTTTCAAACTTTGACGACTACTACCTAGAATGAGTATATCGTTTTACATCATGATGTTGTACACAAATACACATACACAAGGAAAGGAGTTCTTCTGAAACAATGCTATAGGTAACCCTTTCTGGAATTCTCTCTTTACTGCTCATTCATTTAAAATTATGCTGATTGAGTCTCATCGGTCTGATTTTCTGACAACTTAATAGCTCTGACTAAAAGTTTGGGAAATACGCTGCTAAAGATGTCTATGATTTTGAACTGAAAAAAAAAATACTATTCCATGCCTGAAGTTTCTTTCTCGCTTGTTTCCTGGTGCTTCTTCTATGGGTATTAATCTATTTAAGAGAAGCCCCTTCCCTTTCTTTAAGCTCTTAGAGGATTCCCCTGGGCAATGCTTAATGGGAATTTGCCTAGAAAATGTTATTAAGGAGGAGGGGGAATGTAAGTAGATTACTCATCTGCTCAATTTGGATGCTCACTGTACCCCAGGGAACCCAATAAACCAGAGGACTAGTTGAAGTGGTAGACAGAGATATCCTACTGAGACTTAACTGAAAGCTAGTGGCAACCCCCTTCACTTGCCCATGTCCAGAATGAGCAATGCCCCCTTATGT
Organism: Prionailurus bengalensis; assembly: GCF_016509475.1. Lineage (NCBI taxonomy): Eukaryota > Metazoa > Chordata > Mammalia > Carnivora > Felidae > Prionailurus > Prionailurus bengalensis. Next base: position 180,696,093 of record NC_057344.1, read on the forward strand.
CGCCGGACATTTTAATAATTAAGATTTCTTTGAGTGCTAAAAAGCTGCATCGTAATCTCATTCGGTACATTTAGTGCAGTTACACTGCATAATACCAATAACACTGAAACTTGAAATAAATGTATTGTGTTGGGACAACATTAAAAACATTAAAGAGAACAGAACAAAAATATCTGGTGTCTTTGCATATTTTAAATGTTACTTCATATTTTTTTACATTTACTTACCTAGATATGTATCTGTCTAAACATATGCTTGTGTGTACTCAGATATAATATAAACTTATGTTGCGTATAGCATATCCCTGAGTAAAACCACTGTAAACTGGTGTAAGTTATTCTGTCATTGCATTAAAAAAAAAGTCAAAGGACATATGCAAACTTGTCTCTTTGTATTGAGGTCATTAAGTCTCCATTTTACTATTATCAGGAATAAAAGGATAAAATGTCTAAACATTCTGAACCATCTCCTAAAAAAAAAGGCAACACGAGAAAAATATATTCATAGCTGCATTGTAAAACAAAATGTGAATTAGATTTATTGCAAATGTAGCACTTCTATAATTCACAACACTACTATGAATTTTAAAAATCAGAGAATCAGAAATATATAAAACTAATAAGACATATAAAATACAGTGGTAATTATTTGTTTGTAAACAAGAAGTAAAACAGATAATATAAGATTTTTTTTTTAATTTTTCATCTCGAGGAAGACTAGCATTTAGCTTATTGAAGGAGTTTGTTACAAGCCAAAAAAAGATCTGTTCTGACCAACAACTAGGCATGTTCTGTTGATTTAAATCCTTTAAGTATTTTTTAAAGTGGTGTTAAAAGGGAAGAAAAAATAGGCCAAATGATAGAGAATAGAACTTTATCTTTCTCCCAAATACAGAGTCTAAAATGTAATGTATGCTTTTCAAATAATCAGGGAAAAAAGTCCAATGAAATTAAAAAAAAAAAGGTCTTATATAAAAAATGGAAAACAATGGAAAAAGTACAGTCATAAATGTTCAATAGTGACAGAAATGAAATAAATTATTTATTACACTGTGTATAAATGAGTTAACATTTCCTATTGAAAAATCCAAATGTTGCTCACAGAGAAACTTAAAGCAAATGACTAAAACAATTCAAAGTGAAGGCTCGGCAGGAAAAACCAGATGGTTACAAACAAAAGCAGAAAGTAGGGCAAACAACAATTCCATCAGGTGAAAAATCATCCAACTGAGTAGGAGACACATCTTCAAATGATGAAGGGGGCAATTTCCACTTCAAAACCCGGAAGGTAAAGGACCTGACAATGTTGAACTTTACAGAAGGCTTGTATTCCCGGAAAACAGCACTGATCAAGAAATCCTCCCAAGCTTTGTGTTTCAGGAACTGCTTATTGCAAAGAACTATCCTTCCGCATAGGCCAGGCAGAGATCTTCTCCATTGTTCTGACTAACGAACTGTCTTCACTGACCTATCTGCATAAAATGCCTACTAAATTAACCTAACTAGTCTGGCCTTTGCCCACCCCCACTCCTTCACCCACCCTGCACCCCTGAGACCTTGGCATTCCTTCCTCTCTTTAGCAATCCCTCCTGAAATCAGCTGACTTTAGCAAAGACATTTCTCAATCAACTGTCTGATGACCCTGCCTGGCCTTTTTATTCTTCTTTACCTCTTTTTTTCTCGCCTTGTTCACTTCCTCCCTGTAAAAGAAGAGCCCTCCTTGCTCTTGGTTTTTTAGGAGTTCAATATTTATTTATTTTTCTTTAGGTTCCATATATAAATGATACCACACCGTATTTATCTTTCTCTGTCTGACTTTATTTCACTTAACGTAAGGCCCTCGAGTTCCATCCATATTGTTGCAAACAGCAGGATTTACTTCTTTCTCATGGCTGAATAATATTCCACTCTGTGTGTGTGGGGGGGTGTATGTGTGTGTGTGTGTCCACTTTCTTTATCCACTCAACCTTTGATGTACACAACTTGTTTTCATATCTTGGCTATTGTGATTAACACTGTAATGAAAATGAGAGTATAGATACCTCTTTAATATTCTTTTTTCATTTCCTTTGCGTATATACCCAGACGCAGAATTGCTGGATCATATGGTAGCTGTATTTGTAATTTTTGAGAAATATCCATACCGTTTTCCGAAGTGGTTATTCTAGTTTACATTTATATCAATAGTATGCAAGGATTCCCTTTTCTCTACATCCTTGCCATCACTTGTTATCTCTCGTCTTTTCCATTCTAATAAGTCTTAGGCGATATCTTATTGTGGCTTTTATTTGCATGTCCCTGATGATGAGTGATGTTGAGCACCTTTCAGGTACCTGCTGGGCAAATGTATATCTTTTTCAGAAAAATGTCTATTCAGTTCCTCTTGCTATTTTTCAGTGAGATTATTTGTCTTTTTGCTATTGAGTTGTCTGAGTTCTGTCTATATTCAGCAATAAAATTAAATAAAACCTGAAGTCTTATGATCTAATGTATAACATGGTGATGGTAGCTGATAATAGAATTGAAATTATAGATTTGAAATTCACTAAAAAGGTAGAACTTAAATGTTTCACCTATAGATAGATATGGATGTAGAAATATATTTACAAAAAGACAGAGAGAGAGAGAGAGAGAGAGAGAGAGAGAGAGAGATAAGGATTTCTATGTCCATGTGGAAAAGGATGAATTTTTCTCTAATTCTTTTGAAATTGCAACTGCAAATAAGAAGGAGAAATATATAGGGTAATTTTAAAATGCTACTTTCTTTTAGAATGAATTTGATTTTCACTAAGAAACCATAAAGGACTTAGAAGTAAATTGCATACATTTATTCATGGGATAAGGAAAGTCTTTTTTGTATTACACAAAAATAAGAAGTTTTAGGAAAAGATTAATAGATATGGTACATGTAAAAACATGTATATGTATATGCATGTATATTGTGTGTGTATGTCTCAGTTAGTTTGGGCTGCTATAACAAATCACCCTAGACTGGGTGGATTAAACAAAACCAGTTATCGCTCACAGTTCTGTAAGTTGGAAGTCCATTACTATGGTGTCTGCATGGTCAGGTTCTGGTAAGAGCCCCCTCCAGTATTGTAGTAGGTTGGCTTTTCCCTGGGTCTTCCCATAGTGGAAAAAGAGTGAACTAGCTCTTGGCCCCTTCTAACAATTCCATTCATGAGGCACTAATCCCATTCATGAGGGCTCCAGCCTCATGACCTAAACACCTCTCAAGATCCTACCTCCAAACACCATCACATTGGTGATTAGTTTTCAACATATGAGTTGGTGGGGAGAGGGACACAGCTTTTCAGTCCATATACACACACATACATGTCCATGCATGCATTGATTTACGTGTACTAATGTGCATAAATGTGTGAGTGTATATGGAAACAAATTAAATATACATCTAAGTAAATAATTTAAAAGAACAAAAAATATCTGAAAATACTTTGAAATTTATGTTGGCCATGTGGTAAATCCTTAATTGGTCCTGATACATATAAATTGTATATGATCCAACTCCACTGGACAAACTGCATTAACAGTGCTTATAGATTTATAGATTTGAGTATCACAGACTTGTCAACTAGACAATTTGTTGGCAGATTGCAGATAATGAGGTATGCTGTGGAGGGGCTGCTTTTTCTAATGTACACAATATGCTACCTGGGAGGATGACTGTTGATCCTGCCAGAGGAGAGAATACGGTCTGGTTTGTATTACATACTTCACATGCTCAGGTTTACATCATTTACCTGTTAAACTTATACAAACAATATAATATGCTTCTGTTCAAGGGATTAACAAATATCAGGCTCTTCTGTTTCCTGAGTCAAGTTCTCCAATAACAATAAGGCTACAGGCTGGCCATTAAGCATCTCAGAAAGCTCCCTGACATTTATCATTCTAAATAAAAAGAAAAAAATATATATAAAGATTGAAATAAAAATAATGCCCTATATGAGGAAATTGAATTCAATATCATAGTTACTATAGTAATGCAAACAAAATATGAGATGCTATATTATTGCTATCAAAATGAACAGTTAAAAATAATTGAAACTGTGGTATTTTCATGGAGGCAATAAATTGCTAATCTCTACCATTAATGCTTATTTTTCCCCCCTGAAACAAATTTGGTAGTATCTCAAAATTCTTAAAAATATCATCACTTTACTACTAGGAATTCACCATATGGAAATAATATTCAGAGATACAAATGAAGCTATATACATAACTTTCATTTTACTATTATTTTAATAGCAAAATATATGTAATGACTGAAAATAAGAATATTTAAAGAGGGATATTTTCAACACATTTTCAAGTTCAAAAAGAAGATAAAAACATGTACATATGATTGTTATTGGATTTTAATTAGAACACATAATATATTTAATTTATGTAATAGATAATGGATTACATACTCCATAACCTATCTTCTATAATCTCATCTGCGTCAGACCTAAAGAGGTATATATTGTATATTATTAATCATATAAGACACTTATGTTTTCATAATATACAATTATATATATTATGGGCCATATTATATGTAATTTACTACATTTGATTATATTATAAATTCACTAAATGTAATGTGATCAAATGTGATTATACTTTGTGACATTTATTATATTTACCTTCTGGACTGAAGTTAAATGGACTGAATGAATATTTGTGCCCCTCCAGAATTCACATATTGATACCCTAACCCCTAACTGATTATATTTGGAGAGAGTCCCTTTAAGGAGATAATTGAGGTTAAGTGAGGTCATAAAGATAGGGCTCGGATTTAATAGGTTTAGTGTTTTTATAAGAAGAGACATCAGAGAGCTCACTCTCGCTCTTTCTGTGTGAACATAGAGGAAGGTCCATGTCAGTACAAAAAGGAGGCCCTCTGCAAGCCAGGAAGTCAGGTCTCACCAGAACCAAATCTGTCAGCACCTTGATCTTGAATTCTCGGCTTCTAGAACTGTGAGAAATAAATTTCTGTTGTTTAAGCCATATAGTCTGTGGTATTCTGTTATGCCAGCATGAACTGAGACAGCTTCTTTCAGATTTTCCCTTTTGTTTTAAAGTTTTATTTATTTATTTTGAGAAAAAGAGAGAGAGAAAGCCTGAGCAGGGGAGGGGCAGAGAGAGAGAGAGAGAATCCCAAGGAAGATTTGTGCTATCAGTACAGAGCCCAGCTCAGGGCCTGATCCCAGGAACTGTGCAATCATGACCTGAGCTGAAATCAAGAGCCCAGCACTTAATTGACTGAGTCACCCAGACACCCACCATTTTTTACATTTTTAAATTTTATAATGATTTTGTTGTTTTTAAGTGTAACTTTCCGGCACTTATGCTTTGTCAGAAGACTCAGAATATCAAATAAAAGTAGGTGGAACTATAAAGGCATTTATTTTCTCATTCAGAAGGCAGATCTCACTTTCCTACAAAGCACTTTCTTTTTTTTTAATTTTTTTTATGTTTACTTATTTTTGACAGAGAGAGAGACAGAGCATGAGCGGGGGAGGGGCAGAGAGAGAGGGAGACAAAGAATCCAAAACAGGCTCCAGACTCTGAGCTGTCACCACAGAGCCCTTTGCAGGGCTGGAACTCACAGACCTCGAGATCATGACCTGAGCCCAAGTCGAATGCTTAACCAACTGAGCCACCCAGGCGCCCACCTACAAAGCACATTCACTCTTGGTCCAGTGGCTCAGGGATGCCATGAGGGACCTCAGTCTTTTCTCATCTATGCGTTTGTAATCCTCAAGAGGTTGTTTATCCTCGAAGTTGAAAGATAGTTCCTTTTTTTTTAAGTTTTTATTTAAATTCTAGTTGGTTAACATACAGTGTGATATTAATATCAGGTGTACAACATACTGATGACTTCCCATACATTACCTGGTACTCATCATGGCAGCTGTGCTCCTTAATCCGCATCATCAATTTCACCCATCTCTCCACCCAGCTCCCCTCTTGTAACCATCAGTTTCTTCTCTATAGTCAAGAGTCTGTTTCTTGGTTTTCCTCTCTTTTTTCCTCCTCTAATCATTTGTTTTGTTTCTTAAATTCCACATATAACTGAAATCATATGTATTTGTCATTTTTGTCAGACTTGTTTCACTTAGTATAATATTCTCTAGCTCTATCCATATCACTGGAAATGGCAAGGTTATATATATGTGTGTGTGTGTGTGTGTGTGTGTGTGTGTATATATATATATATAACATATACATATGTGTGTATGTATATAAGTATATATATGTATACGTATGTATATATGTGTATATATATGTGTGTATATATATGGATATATATATGGATATATCCATATATATGGATATATATTTATATATATATATATGTATATGGATATATATTTATATATATATAAATGCCACTTCTTTATCCATTCATTAGTCAATGCACATTTAGGCTCTTTCCATAATTTGGCTATTGTTGATAAGGCTGCAATAAGCATTGGGGTGCGTATATCTCTTTGAATTAGTATTTTTTTGTGTTCTTTAGATAAATACCAAGTAGTGCAATTGCTGGGTCATAGAGTAGTTCTATTTTTTACTTTCTGAGGAAACTTTGTACTCTTTTTCAGAGTGGCTACACCAGTTTGCATTCCCACCAACAGTGTAAGAGGGTTCTCCTTTTCCCCATCCTCTCCAACATCTGTTGTTTCCTGTGTTGTTAATTTTAGCTATTCTGACAGATGTGACATGATACTTCATTGTAGTATTGATTTGTATTTCCCTGATGATGAGCAATGTTGAGCATTTTTTCATGTATCTGTTGGCCATCTGGATGTGAAAGTCAGCTCCTCTGCTGAAGTTCATACTAGGTATCATCCAAAAACAGGAAGAAGAGAAATAAAAAGAATAAGTGTGGCCATAAACTGAGTCATATCTCTACCTACAATAAGGCAATTATGAGCAGTGGGGAATGGAATTACCATGATTGCTTGGCTAATAATCATTTAAAACCCTGGGTCTTAGACTACCACCAAAAATGACATTCTATTGATAACAAAATTGGGGTTCACTAACATCTTTATTTGAAGTGTAATTTAATATCATGTCACATGTCAATGCTATTTCACTGACAGGATGGCTTCCAGCAAAACAGTATCAGCACTTCGACAAACATGACTTAGACTTAAATTAGGGCTGAATCCTGGTCAGGTTGTTGTTTTTGTTTGTTTGTGCTTTGTTTTGCTTTTGTTTTTTATAGTGCTATAAAATGAAATTTTTATGATAATGTTCCAAACAGGGCAGGTGCCTTTTCACACTAATTTGATGAGGGTCCTGTCAACTTGTCATGGATGCTGTGGTTCCCATCCCCACTTTAGGATGGAGACACACATTCCCCAGCTGCAAGGAATGTTTGTACAAAGTGATAGTCATATGAGATTGTATTTTTTTTCTCCGTGGTTTCTCTATAATGTCCTATTTCCAAATTATTAAAGAAATAAGAGACTCCTTTTGCTGCCATATTAAAGTAAAAAAAAAGTCACATTTATAGTTGGCATGATGTTACTTTGCTGAAACAAAAACATTTAATGTTCTATCTGGTTTAATCATATTAGTGTAAATCTTCACCTCAAACATTTATAACAGTCTTTTGTTTCTATCAATGCTATGTGGAAATCAGGGACATGACGCTGAAGCCCAGATATGGCAAAACTGAGCTTAGGGAAAAGAAAACAACCATGGAAGATGTGGTAGGCAGAATAAGAGTCTTCCAAAGATGTCCATACCCTAACTCCTGGAAAAAAGAAATCAAAGTAGAAGATGGACTAAAAGTCATTAAATCAGCTGACCTTAAAATAGGGATAATATCTTGGATAATCTGGGTAGACCCAGTGTAAAGTAATTATAATGGCCCTTTAAAATGAAACCGAGAGGCCACATAAGACACCAGAGTGATATGAAGTCAAAGTCACAACTCATTCTTTCTGGCTTTGAAGATGGAGGAAAGTTGCCAGGGTCTAAGGCATGTGGTTGGCTGCTAGAACCTGGAAAGTAAAAAGAAACTATCTCTCCTCTAGAGCCTCCAGAAAGGAATACAGCTCAGCCTACACCTTGATTCAGCCCTGTGACATTTCTGACTGCTGTAAATGTGAGACAACACATTTATGTTGTCTTAAGTTACTCGCTTTGTGGTAGTTTGTTAGGAGAGCAATAGGAAACTAGTATACAAGGCTTCCTACAATTTGGGTTAGGGGTTGAACCCATGAGAATGAGGACTCAAGAACACAAAGAAATCCAGGAAACAGCATGGGATTGTCCTGAGAATAGAAGTGGGGGAATTGAGCCAACTTTATATATATCTCAAAAGATAGGTTAACCGTAACCTTGACTTTGAGATTTAGCTGTAACAGAAGATCCTGTTTCTGATGCTATTGTGACTGTTGCTATTGTTACCACCGGTGTGCTGCCTGATTTGGGACATTCGTATTTGCATTTTACCCACTTCTGGGTTTGGGTTCATAAGCCTATGTTTATGCTACCCTCTAAAACCAATCTCCAAACTGTAATTTCTCTTTGGTTATGTATTCCACAAAGACCACAGCCCAGCTCATCTTCTAAAGCTACATTTCTCAAACTAGTGTATGCTAAAAACAGACATATCCAGAGGCTAGCCTGGAGATAAGCATATAATCTCCATAAACAATCTTAAGGAAATATCAGTTTTACTCAAAGACCTCAAGGAAAAAAAAATTAACATTATATTTGGGCAAACCAAACTAAAGAAACTTTTCTGGTATAGCCAATATTATCCTTTAAAAAAATATTTCATGAAAATACCAATATTTGCATGCAATCAGGTATTGGGAGGTTGGTTATTTTTGTGCTTTCAAAGAATCATATGGCATCAATGTCATTAATTTTGTTGTCTTGATTCAGCCAGAATTAATTGTATTATTTCAACAGTTACAGTCTAATCCTAGTCACCATCCCCAAGCCCAGTCAAATTAGCCTGAAAATATGAGACACCATCACTGGATTTTTTTTAAGTTTATCATTTTATGAACCAGTGTCGTTATTTCCATTTATGATCACACATGCATGTACACATGTACAAACACATGTGCACACATACACACACATATATTGTTCACAAACCAAAAGTCATCGACAATTGTGCACTATCAAATTTTTGGTTAAAAAATAATTGAACATTCAACATTTCATTTAAATATTGAAAAACTGTTATATTTTTCTTTTTACTTTTTAAAACTAGAGTATACTTAATTATATTTTATGCTGGGATCATAGATAAGAAGTTAAGACTGGACATGTGAGAAAATGGAAGCTCGGTATGAACTTATTCAAATGAATTAGGGAAATTCAAAATGACTTTAAATCATTGAATGTTGAAACAGACGTGTTGTGGTCTCTCAAAGAGAATAAATGAACTTTACAATGAGTCTCTTGGCTGTACTGCAACTATTTTTAGTGAATTTATAGAAACAGTAGTTAACCTAAAGAGCATATTTCACTAACTATATGTTCTTTTTATGGAAGAGATGGAAATCAGTCTAATTCAATAGAGTGATATGGTGAAACTTCTGACTCTTGTCTTCAAGAGGTCTTGCAGGTTTTATTTTCTCTCTTGGAAATCAGCCTTGAGATCACCGTATATAAGAAGCCCCAACCTGCCTAATGGAGGAGAAGAAGCCACATGGAGCAAGGCAAGTTGACTCAGCTGGAGGCCTCCAGAACAACCATCTGACAGCAAGCACCAACTTCATGCAGAAGAGAGGCTCTCTTAAAGTACTATCTAAATTTCCATTTTACTTTTTTTTAATTTCTTTTTAAGATTTATTTAAATCCAAGTTTCTTAACAAATCATGTCGTACTGGTTTCAGGAGTAGAATTTAGTGATTTATCTCTTAAAATAATACCCAGCACTCATCCCTACAAGTGTCCTCTTTAATGTCCATCCCCCATTGAGTCCATCCCTCCCTCCTCTCCAGCAACCTTCAGTTTGTTCCTTATTGTTTGCCTTCCTCTGTTTTTATCTTATTTTTATCGTTCCTTCCATTCCCCTGTGTTCATCTGTTTTGTTTCTTAAAGTGAACATAAGAGTAAAGTCATATGAACTTGTCTCTCTCCTACTGACTTATTTCAGTTAGCATAATACACTCTAGTTCCATCTATGTCATTGCAAATGGCAAAATTTCATTATTTTTGATTGCCAGATAGTATTCCATAATGCATATATATATATATATATATATATATATATATATATCCACCACATCTTTTAATCTTTTATCCATTCATCAGTTGATGGACATTTGTGCCCTTTCCATAATTTAGTTATTGCTTATACTGCTACTATAAGCAGTGGGGTGCATGTGCCCCTTCAAGTCAGCATTTTCGGAACCTTTGGATAAATACCTAGTAGTGCAATTGTTGGGTCAGAAAGTAGTTCTATTTTTAATTTTTTGAGGAACCTCCAGACTGTTTTTCAGAGCAGCTGCCCTAGTCTGCATTCCCAGAAACAGTGCAACAGTATTCCCATTTCTCTACATACTCACCAACATCTGTTGTTTCCTGAGTTGTTAATTTTAGCCATTCTGACAGGTGTGAGGTGGTATCTCATTGGGGTTTTGATTTGTATTTCCCTGATGATGAGTGATGCTGAGCATCGTTTCATGTGTCTGTTGGCCATCTGGATGTCTTCTTTGGAAAAGTGTCCATTCAGGTCTTCTGCCCACTTCTTCACTGGATTATTTGTTTTTCGGGTGTTGAGTTTGATAAATTCTTTATAAATTTTGGATACTAACCCTTTATCTGATATGTCATTTTCAAATGTCTTCTCCCATTCCACCAGTTGCCTTTTAGTTTTGTTGATTGGTTCCTTTGCTGTGCAGAAGGTTTTATCCTGATGAGGTGCCAATAATTCATTTTTACTTTTGTTTCCTTTGTGTCTGGAGACATGTCTAGTAAGAAGTTGCTGTGGCTGAGGTCAAAGAAGTTGTTGCCTGTTTTTCTCATCTAGGATTTTGATGGCTTCCTGTCTTACATTTAGGTCTTTCATCCATTTTGAATTTATTTTTGTTTCTGCTGTAAATAAGTTGTCCAATTTCATTTTTCTGAATGTCACTGTCCAGTTTTCCTAACCCCATTTGTTGAAGAGGCTATTTTTTTTATTGGATATTCTTTCTTGTTTTCTTGAAGAAGAGGCATATAGTTGTCCGTCCATTTCTATGTCCTTTATTCTGTTCCATTGATCTATGTGTCTGTTTTTGTGCCAATACCATACTGTCTTGTGATTACAGCTTTTCAATACCCTTTGAAGTCCAGAATTGTGATGCTTCCAGCTTTGGTTTTCTTTCCTCCTTCTCCTTCTCCTTCTCCTTCTCCTTCTCCTTCTCCTTCTCCTTCTCTTTCTTCTTCTTCTTCTTCTTCTTCTTCTTCTTCTTCTTCTTCCTTTTAATGTTTATTAATTTTTGAGAGAGAAAGAGAGAGACAGAGTGCAAGCAAGGGAGGGGCAGAGAGAGATGGAGAAACAGAATCTGAAGTAGGCTCTAGGCTACTTTGGGTATTTAGGCCACTTGGCTTTTCTGGTCCCATACACATTTTAGAATTGTTCTAGCTCTGTGAATAATGTTGCTGTTATTTTGATAGGGATTGTATTGAATGTGTAGATTGCTTTGGATAGTATACACAGTTCAACAGTAGTTGTTTTTCCAATCCATGAGCATGGAATATTTTTCCATTTCTTTTTGTCTTCTTCAGTTTCTTTAATAAGCTTTATATAGTAGTCAGGGTACAGACCTTTTTCCTTTTTGATTAGGTTTATTCCTAGGGATCTTTTGGTTTTTTTGATGCAATTGTAAATGGGATCAATTCCTTGATTTCCCTTTGTGATGCTTCATTATTGGTGTATAGAAATGCAGCAGGTTTCTGTACATTGGTTTTATATCCTGTGACTTTGCTAAACTCATGTTTCAATTCTAGCAGTTTTTGGGAAGAGTCTTTTGGGTTTTCCATGTAGACCGTCATGTCGTCTGCAAAAAGTGAAAGTTTGACTTCTTTCTTGCTGAGTTGTATGCCTTACATTTCTTTTGGTTGTCCAATTTCTGAGGCTAGTATTTCCAGTAGTGTGTTGAACAACAGTGGTAAGAGTGGACATCTCTGTTGTCTTCCTGACTGTGGGGGGAAGCTCTCAATTTTTCCCCAATGAGGGCAATATGAGCTGTGGGTCTTTCATATATGTTAAGGTATGTTCCTTCTATTCTCACTTTCTGGACAGTTTTTTTATCAAGAAAGGGTGGTTTATATTGTCAAATGTTTTTTTCTGCATGAAAGAATCATGTGGTTCTTATCAATTCTTATATTAATGTGATGTATCTCATTGATTGCTTTGTGGATATTGAACCAGTCCTGCATCCCAGGAATATGTTCTACTTGATTGTGGTAAATAATTACTTAATATGTTATTGGATTCAATTTGCTAGTATCTTGTTGGGAATTTTTGCATTCATGTTCATCAGCGAAATTGATCACCTTTTTAGTGGGGTCTTTGTCTGGTGTTGGAATCAAGGTAATGCTGGCCTCATAGAACAAGTTTTGAAGTTTTCCTTCCATTTGGATTTTTTGGAAGTTTCAAAAGGATAGGTATTAACTCTTTTTTAATGTTTGATAGATTTCTTCTGGGAAGCCATCTGGCCCTGGACTCCTGTTTGTTGGGAGATTTTTGATTACAGATTCAATTTCTTTGCTGGTTATGGGTCTGTTCAACTTTTCTATTTATTTCTGTCTCAGTTTTTGTCATTTATGTTTCTAGGAATTTGTCCATTTCTTCCAGATTGCCCAATTTGTTGACATACCATTTTAGGTATTAAATCCACAGTTGCATGAATGACCCAAGGCCAAACCAGCAGAAACCCTTGCCTCACTGAACCTAATCCAAACTGAACTTCAGAATCCTGACCAAATAGTTTCTATTTAAGCTCCAAGCACAAGGGTTGTTTTGTTACACAGCAATAGATAGCCAAAAGAATATTTATGTCTCGTGAGACATAAAACCTTATGAGGACACGCTAAAATAAATCAATTGACCTCTTCAACATTGAGCTTGAAAATCTTAGATCCACGTGTTCATTAGATGGATTTTCTCTCTTTCAACTTACTACAGATGACTTTGTTTTCACAAATGCATAAGGTGAATCACCTATTTTTCAGTCTCAGTTAACATTTTTCTCCCTATTTTTTAAGCACCCACCAAAGTTTGTTTACTATCTCTCCAGCCTTGCAATTTCCTCAGCCTATTCCCACCATTCCGCCTCAAAGCCAATGCCACTTGTTTGGGAATTTTGTTTTTGCACCATCCTTCATTTAGGTGATTGCATCTGTATCCGTTATCTGTTGATGCTTTAAAAACGACCCATTCTGTGGGTAACTTGTCTGGATCAAGTTGCAGCTACAGTCAACTGATATTTGACTGGGACTAGATGGGCTATGGTAGCTTCACTTACCTAACTGGCAGTTGGTGGTAGGTATAAGTGAAGGAGGACTCTGCTGGAAAAATATGACTCTGTTTTATATGATGCTTTTAATGTACCAGTAGACTAAACTAGACTTTTTCTACATAACACTATCAGGGCTGCATTCAAATAGAATAAACACAGAAGCTCAATGCCACTTGAATCTATGCTCATCATGCCATAAACTAATCATCAAAATTCATCACAAGGCCAGTCCAGATTTAAAGGACGGTGTAGTAGATTGAATGGCAGCCTCTCAAAAGATATGTCCACATCCTAATAACCAGTCCCTGTGAATGTTACCTTATTTGAAAAAAAGGTTTTAGCAGGTGTAATTAAATCAAAGAATCTTGTAATGAGATCATCCTAGAAATCTCCAGGTACACCCTAAATCCAAAGACAAGGATTCGTATAACAGAAAAGAAGAAGACGCAGAGAGAGAAGAGGAGAGGCTAGGAGAGGATGGAGGCAAAGAATGGAGGGAAGCAGCAACAAAGGAATGCTGTTATCCAGAAGAGACAATGATCTTCCTGTAGGGACTTCAGAGGGAGTGTGACCTGCTGACACCTTGTTTTCAGACTTCTAGTCTCCAGAACCATGACAGAATAATTTTTTTGTTTTTTTAAGTCTCTCAATGTAGGCTAATTTGTTACCATGGTCATGGGATATAACCTATATTTACTGATGAAGGTATTAGTAGCAGTCACTTTGTTAAGGGGGTGGACATGGGAATGGGAGGAATCATTGCAGACATTTGGAAGACAAACTACTACATGTATGAAAGCATTGCTCCTGTACCAGCATTTGATGTCATTTTCATTAAAGATTGAAAGTTGAGGGATGGCTCAGTGGCTCAGTCACTTAAGTGTCCGACCATTTCAGCTCAGGTCATGATCTCACAGTTGGTGGGATCAAGCCTCACCCTGGGCTCTGCAGTGACAGCATGGAGCCTGCTTGGGATTCTGTCTCTCCATTCTTCCTCTCTTGAAAAAAATTGAAATTCAAATAAAAATTTAAAAAGTATTCAATTAAAATGAGAGGTGTCTTGTACAGAAACAACACATTTACAGGTTCAATTTAAGATGCAAATATTTAAAGGTGTTCATTTTCTTATTTATAAGTTTTATAATCTAGGAAAAGTTTATGCTGATAGGAGAAATTTGGTTGCTTTTTAAATTTTTATAGGTAAATCAGTTTTGCATCAAAAAAAAAACAGAGCTAAAATAGATGACCTTATTTCGAAAACTGACGCATTTAAATAGCCTCAAAGGTATTCTTGAGCTATTGATTGAAAGACAATTGCTTACTTCATACCAGCAATTTTTATTTGTATTTTTGTTTATATTTATAATGATAGCCTCTTAAAAATAATTTAAAAGTTGCTATATAGAAAAATAGATGTTGAAGATTTTTTAACCGGGTGCGTGAATTCTTTTAGCAAACAAAATTGGCCATTAAAATAATAATAATAAATGCCAGAACTATGCCCAGATGGAGCTACATTTATGGGGATTCAAAGAATGTGAGTACCATCGCAAAACAAATTCTTTATAAACCCAGATTATTACCGGCATAAATCACCAGCGATGGCTCAAACTTATTGTCTCTTAATTATCACAGGGGGATCAGTGGAATGATAAAATCAGAAGTCTCACACAAAGAAAAACCAGTGTTTTTAACATTCATGTTTGAAACTGATTTACAACAAAGTCGAAAGGATAGCTGCAAAAACACCTTGCCACACCCTGTGCTGACAGTTTTTGAACCCAAAGCTATATTGGTCTTACTAACTTAATTTCTTCCTCATGAAGGGGACAGAAATAAGGAATACAAAGTACTTTAAAGGTCCATCGATGGAATGGATTCAGTCTTCCTTCATCTTAATCAGCAATATCCCACCAAATTGGGTAGATTTGTGGATATATTTTCAAGGTTGAATACTCCTTAAGGGCAACTTTAAGGCGAAAACACTATATATTTTTATGGCATTTAAAAAAAAAAGTTGCAAAACAAGGCAACAAACTACAAAAACAAAATGTAAGAACTGAATGAGAAGAAATGATCATGGGAAGTGTGCTTTGATTGGAATTCTTAATTCATTTATTAGGGGTATAAGTAACAGCCTCAATGGCAAAGCAATGAAAAACATCCTCAATTAATTTTCTTCAAAGAAAAAAACCAGGTAATTATTGCATTGAAGCACTCAAAAAGACTGATCTGTGGATCAAAGAGCCATCTAGTTCACTATATAACAACCAATTCTGCATTTCCCTTTTCCACTCACCCCTCACCCCCAAAATTAAACTTCTTCTAATATTTCATTTCTTAGACAGTTTCTTAGGCAGCACATCCTAGTAATTACCTGAGTATATTGAATGAAAAAATTAGTTTGTTACTTATTTAAAAACATAATACTTATGTTATGTATTAATGTGAGACTAAATTTTGCACAATATTAAGAAAACATAGCAATGAAAAAATTGCTAGGATGATATCACCTACTTTAATCCCAGCCCATACTGTTTTAGATGATATGTTCAATGTAACAGCTAATCCTCCATTTACTATCAAAAAAAGTAAGATACACCCCAGCATTTGTTGATAATTAAAAATATTGTATAGTATAACAAACAGCAATGTTTTTTTTTCATGAAAAAACTTCAAACAAAACCATCCAACTTGAAATATTGCAATATTCATATGAGATGTTAAGTCCTCAGATTCCCAACACTTGAGTTCATTTCTCCCTTGGCTACTTAGGTTTGTCAACATAGCTATCTTGTGTTTTTGTCAAACACTATTTTGGGGTACATTTCTAGCCAGATGTGTTATAGACAAGCAACAATCTACTCTGAGGGTCCTTAGGATCTTGTGTTTATATCAGCCCCTTAAGGAAGCTATCTTTAATGAACATGTTTCTGGTAGGAAGTTCATCATTTCTGAAACTCTTTCTAACTTCTTTTGCCTTGCAAATTTGTCTTCCTGGCTCTGTCATCTCACTCAATGCAACCACTATACATATTAGCCATAGGGTTAAAAACTTCCCTTCTGGGAACATCAAAGGCTGACATATCCATAAATGAAAAATATTTCATCCACTTGTTCCGTCCCTCCACACACACACTCACCTTTAGATAGCATTTGCAGATCAAAATTAATTAACAGCTAAAGCTAATGATATTATGGGAAGCTCGCTGATGACGTGAAATTCAGTCTTTCTGCAGATTCCATGTGAGAACTTCTATTACTACCCGGTCTTTTCCTTTTTTAAAAAAACTCCTTGAATTTGAAACTTTGCTTTTATCAGATAACCTAAAGACCTCTTTAAACTTTCATTAACTCCAAGGACACTGTCATGTTTTTTATGCAGTTCATGACTTTGTCTAGATGATAAGTATTGTTAGTGTCTTCGTGTCTTCAAAAGGCTTGTGTTAAAATAAATGCTAACACAGTCCTTCGTGTACCACTTACGCTATATGTAGATTGGAAGGATTTTATTTGCTGCATTTTGAAAAACAAAAGAACAGTATGCACCATATATCAGTTTAGTTGTTGACATTTTCCATTAGTATTTCTAGAAATGTTGGAATTTTATTAATGTAAAGCAGCAGGACTCACTTGGAAATGTCAAAACTATTTTTGTTGACGAGATGATCAATTTCTGGTGACATTGCTACAAATTGCTGAAAGGTTTGCTTTTAAGTTCAACAAATAATAGATTTAAGATTATGTGGCTTTCCCAATAATACATTACTCTTAAGAATACTACCTAGTCAATGATATGCGGATCCTAGTTACTGTCTTCTAAAGGTATACTAAAAAGAATCGAGAATTTGCTATTTATAGTCAAATTTCAATTTATTACAATTGTTGTCTTGTCAACACAGTACTTCTGTGGCTTGCTTCACATTCTTCAATGTAAACTCTTTCTAGCCTTATCGATTTTTCTATTCTTTTGAGGAAACTGGAGGTAAAAGTTATAGCATTCAAGTTATCCCATACAGTTTTGACATGTGAAGATATACACATCTATAATGTGCATGGCATAGCATTTAAGGTAAGTGGATAAAATAAGTGTGATTGTTTTTTTTTAAATGTTTTCCATGCATTTCTAAACTGATTGTTACAAACAATTGGAATTTATCTGTATTCAGATAATTGGCTTTTATTCAATGATGGATCCCTTAATGCTTATAAATATCTAAGGTTCTCAATATAAGTGTTTGTTTTGACATGACACAGCTGAAACCCATTTCCTCTCAGACATTGCTACACAATTTTCTAAAAATAAATCATATTAGCAAAACTAAGAGGAAATTTGAAACTTTGGCGTGATGTATTCATTGGGTGAGTTTTCAATATTTCCTTGATAGATGTAAAAGCTTACTAAGTGAGCTGCTGAAGGATAAAAAAAAATCACAAAGTTAGTTTTGTTTATATTTTTAACTTAAATCTCCCTCAAACAATTTATAAATTTGTTCAGTTAGTCAATAAATATTTATTGTGTGCCCACAACATGGCAAACACTCTTTGAGGGAATAGAGATACACAGTAAACCAAACCAAAATCACTGTTCTAATGGATTTTATACTCATGTTTGTTGAGGAAAGGGAGTATTACAAAAATTAGAAATGTGAATAACTTGATAATATTTCTGTTGTTGATATAAATAAAATAAGGCATGGCAAGGGAGATTAGGTGAGTGTTGCTAATTGATAAAGGATATCAGGGGAGGGATGCCTCTGTGATAAGGTGACATTTCAGTAGAGATTTAAAGTAAGTAAGAAAACAGAGACCTGCAGATAATCCTGTCAAAGAGCATTCCAAACACAGAGGTACAGTAACACAGAGGAATCATTGTCAGGGAATAATAAGAGGCAGTGTGGCTCAAAGATTTTTATTTTTTATTACCAATGTTCAGATTTAATAATAATGCTTTATATAAGACCATTTTTTAATTTACCAAGCTTTTGCATATGTTTATTGTGTTGATTTGCACACCATGCTGGCAATAGCTTTGGAAATTATTATCTCAGCTTTGTAGGGAAGAAACTGAAGTCCAAAGATTTTAAGGCTTGACCTCGTTCCTCACAACTTGTGAAGGCCAAACTAATACTAGAATCAAAATTTCCTGATTCCTGGCCCACTTTTCTCCTTATAATTTTATATTTTCCATCAGAATTAGACTAGACTGAGGTTTGAGTCCTCTGAAATAGTCAACCCAAGGCTTGAGAATCTAGAAACAAAACCCAAAACAAAATCTCTACAGAAAATTACATGCCTAACAACAACCATAGTTGAAATCTTCACGTTATAGAGATGGGCAAATGAAGGCCAAGAGATAATGTATTACTGGAGCTTCTAAGGCACAGTTTTAAATTTGTTTTTTCCTCTAAGAGGTAGGTTATTCATTAGTCCTACATAAAAATATTATTAACCACCATTCAATAGTTAATTGATGTGAGACTTTAAAACTGTTTGAGTCCAAATATCCAAGATACATCAGAATGTTTATTTAGCATCTTTTGAATATACGCCATCTCCTAACTAATCCTTTGATTCATTCATATCCCCTACGTTGAGTACATTTACATTCATTCTACCTGTGAAAGTTTCTTCTGTTATTTGAGATATAATTTATGGCACCACTTTGCCAACCATATCTTTCTCCTAGAGGTCAGAACATCCTTAATGTTTGTGCTTATGGCTCATTTTGCAACTAAGTTATGTTCTTATTGTCAGTTAATGTTGCGATGTATCTGTCCTAACATCCCAAAACAACAAAAATAATAAACTTTTATGGACTGTTTGTTTTTCCAGACTCTCTGTTTTTTGTTTTGTTTTGTTTTGTTTAACTATTTATTTATTTATTTTTTGAGAAAGAGAGAGCATAAGAGCATGAGCATGGGAGGGGCAGAGAAGGAGAGAGAGAGAATCACAAGCAGACTCTGTGCTGTCAGCTCAGAGCCCAATGCAGGGCTTAATCCCATGAACCCTGCGATCATGACCTGAGCCAAAACCAAGAGTTGGACCCTCAACCAAATGAACCAACCAGGCACCCCACCCAGCCTCTCTTTTTTATACACAAACACAAACATACATATACATATGCATATAGGCATGTACATATATGATAATCACCTAACAAAAAATGGATGATGCTAATGATGATAAAAAAGAACGATTTCAACTAGGATGACTGGTTATTTAAAACATGTATTCATGGACTTCTTCTTCTAGAATCTTATAATTTTAGTGTCCATTCTAAGTTAACTTTACAAGTATAGTGTCCAATTCAAACTAAATATTCGCTAATCTCTCTTTGGAGATATGGAGAAAAAACGTTTAAAATGTAGTGTCTTTTACACAAATGCTTTATTTTTTTTTCTTCAAATTAATCTCCAGGTACTGAAATAATATGTAAATGCATTAGTCTTTAAAAATAAAAATATTGGAAATAAATCTGTTCTCCTTTGTCTCTTGCTAGTAATCCCAGACTTCTCCCCATTCCCTACCACTACCCCTGTTTGACATGAATTAAATATTCTTCCTGAGGTTTTTCTCTGCATTTACACACATATCTATGTGTCTACAGATGCATGCTTACTATTTTGGCTTGTGATAGATAAAAAGATGATGATAGATAGATAGATACATAGAAAGTGTTTATATGTATAATTTTTACATAACATTAATAATATCCCTGTTATTTATTTTTATGAAATTTATTATTTTTACACACTATTTCTTGGAAATGCTCTATGCTTGCACATACTGATGTACATCTTTTTTTAAGATACCACACATAATATTCCACAGTAGGAAATATTGCAGTGAATGTGCTTAAAGGAGAAATTTAGAATATTTCAAGGACTTCCTTTAGAATAAAAATCAGAAAAATTTTTCTTCTTGAAACTCTCTGAAAAAGTCCCTTATTAGTGAAGTAAGCATTAACAATTCCTTTACCAGTAAGTTGAGCCCTTATATTCCCTAATTATGTCTCAAGGGTTTAATAACCTGGCAGAGGAAAATCAGTTTCATGCTTATTCAATAAATTCTTTAACAGACAAGAACAAAGAGGGGGCATTCAAAAGTGAGTATCTGAGGACTATAGACAAGAGTCCATGTTTTATAAGGTTCTGGTCATCCCTCCCTCTTCCCTCCCACCTTGTACTTTCTCACGTTCTACCCTTATTTGCTTGAAAGCTCTAGGTGCTGGGTTTTCCATTGCAGATTGGCTTGTTCCCATTGTATGAGGGGGTGGTCTATGGCCATATTTAGGTTATTTTGTCAAATTCCTAAGGGAAACCTGAGGAGGAATAGGTGGGGTCTGTTACATTCTTAAGAGGAACCTTAGCCTGAAGGGGTTTGCTGTGGTCAGATGCTCCCAGCATTGTTCCAAAGTAGGTGTCTTTCCCCACCCAGCATCCTCTGGCCCTAATATTTCCCTCTCTGCCTACTGAATCCTATCTTCTCCTCTCATAAAGGTACATTACACAAAAGGTATCAAGAAATAATTTCAGATCTGTTTTTTAGGGATAACTTTTTACAACTTAAAATGTTGGTGACAGAAATCTGAGACCAGGCTTATTTATTTTTTTTTATTACTAAATGTTTGTTGACATACAATGTTCTATTAGGTTCAGGTATACAACATGATGATTTAATATTTGTAAACAATGAGAAAAGATAACCACTTTAAGTCTAGTTATCACCCATCACCATGGTTATCTTCTGCTGTATTCATAGTCCTGGGTCACACAACATCACCCATAAAGCACTAAATGAAGAAACCAATAGATAACGCAAAACATTCACTAAACTTGATATTTCAAGAGACTCACGAAACCAGAGTGACAAAAGTTTTGTCCTGAGAAAATAGCCCAGAAGCCTAGAATGGGGGTCGGATTTGGATAGGTCAAAATGTAGCAAAGTAGTCTTAATCAAGAATTTCTAATTTCTAGCTGAATTTATATCTCAAGATACTGGTTTAGTAACAGAATATTCCTCAACCAATCAAATAAAAAGAAATACAAAGAATGAAATGCAATGTTA
Organism: Prionailurus bengalensis; assembly: GCF_016509475.1. Classification (NCBI taxonomy): domain Eukaryota; kingdom Metazoa; phylum Chordata; class Mammalia; order Carnivora; family Felidae; genus Prionailurus; species Prionailurus bengalensis. The sequence goes on from NC_057344.1 coordinate 180,717,661, forward strand.
AATAGAAGTAAAAAGGGGCACCTGGGTGGCTCAGTCGGTCAAGCAGCTGACTGGCTCAGGTCATGATCTCACGGTTCATAGATTTGAGCCCCTCATTGGGCTCTGTGCTGATAACTCAAAGCCTAGAGTCTGCTTTGGATTCTGTCTCTTCCTCTCTGCCCCTCCCCCCCTCAAAAATAAGTAAACATTAAAAATAATATATAAACAGAAGTAAAAAAAATTAAAAAGAGAGATTATTTGGAACATAAATATAAAGCCCTAGATAAGTTATAGACCAGATATCATCACTTTTGCTCCCAAAATATGGTGGATAACCCATAATTTAAGAAGACTTTACATCACAAAGGCATCTCAAATATATTTGCCTCAGTGTATAAGTTGTAAATGACACAAACTGGGGAAAAAAAATTAGTTATCTCAGGCAATCCTGTGACAGTGTCACAACACACACATTCAATATAGTTGACATTACATATGGGTAACATGCCTGGTATGTGGTAGATAAAAAGAATAACGGCAATAGATGTTGAATGCTTACTATGTGTTAGGCAACACGCTAAGCGTTGTGCACAGATTTACTCATTTAATCATCTATGACAACACCCACATTAAAAGATGCTACTAACCCCAATTGAGATGAGAAAATTGTAGCATAGAGGGAAAAACAAAAGAGAAGACAAAGAGGAGAAACAAAGCTAGAGAACCAGAAAATATCTGGACCTGGTTTCAAAGACACATATATTTTTGGCTCTCCTTCCAAGGTTGCTGCATTCCAAGATGGTTGTCCTTCCAAACTGCTCATAAAATACATCACATCATAAAAATTGGATTAATTTAGTCTCCAAAGACTCTATGTAAAGGTGTTTACTGAAAAATGAGACAACTATTGATTTTTGGAAATAACTACCAGCAATTAAATATCCGGATAACGGAAGGAGTAACCAATGATTGATATCAATGTTTTTCAAAACATTCATGAGGATCACTGTGCTTTGTCCAAAGTCTATGCTGCTTTTTGCTGATGAGCACTAAGCTGAGCTCTTCACATTTTTTTCTAATAATATCTAAACTCAGTTTAAAGGGAAAATGACCTAAACCAGAGATGTAAGAGCTTCTTAAATGCTGGCTTGTTGCAATCTGATATTTACGCTAGATGTACAACTGGACTTCTCTGAAATTAAGGCTTTATATTTAGAAGGAGAAAAAAGCTTATTTGAAATACTTCCCAATATTCCTCACTAACAATCACTTTTCTGCCTTTCCTTTTCTTTTACATTTTGTGCAAAGAAAGGCTATAGTTGCACCTTCCATTAAAAAAAAAAGTCACTTTAGGGGTGTGTGGGTGGTTTAGTTGGTTGAGTGACCAACATGGCTCAAGCCATGATCCCAGGGACATGGAACCCAGCCCCACATCGAGCTCTGTGCTGCGTGTGGAGCCTACTTAAGATTCTATCCCTCTGCCTCTCTCCCCTGCTCACCTTCTCTCTCTGTCTCAAAAAAAAAGTCAGTTGAAATCAATAATGGATATTTTACCTATGTAAAGTTTTTGTGAATAATGCAAATATTAGCAAATACCATAAATTACAAATAGACATTTAATAATATTTTTGCCAGTAAATTATTCTAAATGCACTAATAGTTCAAAGATATGTTTCTCTATGTCTCTGTGCAATTTGAAAACAACTTTAAGTATAGAAACTCTGCAATCAAAAGACATTAGAAGAAAAACTTGTGTTTGGGGAAAATGAGAATTTTAGATTAAAACATTTGGAAAATTGACTATTTCACTGCAGTGTAAAAATAATTCATGTTTAGGGTGTGATTTTACATTACTCCTTTCTTTCTTCTTAGATTTCTTACTCTAACTTTGGAAGTTCTGTCATGTGCTTTCCTTTTTTATTTTTAAAACTTGCTGCTAGAACATTCTTATAGGACATTCTCATAGGAGTGTCCAAATATCAAGGCAACTATATTATTGTCCAATCATGAAGATACTTAAGTTATTTTGATTTCCGGTATTTTTTTCTTTATAAACAAAATAATTAAAGCCTATTAAAAATAGCTTAAGGTGGCATCTTTACACTTGCTTGAATAAACAATGCTTCATTATTTTGTACATGTCCTATAAAACTTTACTTGATCTTCTTTTTCTTCTTTTTACTCTACATACAAAAGTAAAAATTATTTTATAGATAAGATTAATAGGGTCAGGAGTTGTTTTTTGTTTTTTGTTTTCCACTGTGGATATCATGTTAATTGCATCTGAGCCCACCTTCTTGTATTTTGTCTAATTAATATTCATTAATGTATGTTCCTCTTGGCTGGTTAGAAGTGACCCTTGTCATAAGTTACTCTCTAAATATTTTTCATTATCTTATTCTACAACGTAGAATAAGTTGAGATCCAAGATTTTCCTCTCTTTTGACTTTCACAAGTAGTGTTAATCAAAGATATACTTCTTTTAGTTTGAGCAACAAATCTCAGAGAATAATTCATTTTTTTTCTAAGATATCTCATAAAGTGTCCTGACAGGCAGTAAATTCATGAATAGTCACAAAATAAGAGAGAGTTTCCATGACTCATATTCAGTCACAAGGGAACAGTTTTCCATTTACCCACTTTGTTATATAGTACACATATTGGAAACTCATTTTTATTTAATGTAATGTAAACTGGTCTCACTAGGAAGAAAGTATCTTCACTCAGACAACTCTGCAATCTCGTCTGTCTTCCTAGACAAGCTAATCTGATTGTAATCATGTTACTTATCTTTTAATTTCTTTTGAAGCTGACATACATCAGAAGTGGCATTCAGCTGGGAATCACACAGGTAAAATTGATTTTTAACATGTTTAAATGTTTCAGGGCCTGGGCATGTGTTTTTAGATATGCAATCTTAAACCACCCTGAGTGGGAGTCCAACAGGGAAACTGCAGGCATAAACTTCATGGCGAAATAGAACAAGACTGTAATAATGCAAACATAATTGTAAGTAAGGTCCTGGTGATTCTGATCTCATTGATTTTTCTTTTCAAAGCAAATTGAACATAGATAATGATTAACAAATGCTTACACAATTTATTATAGAACTGAGTAGCTACAGTTCCAACAATGACTGACTGCCTAATGTTTCCTGAATTGTATTCACCTACAATATAAAAAAAATAATAAATAAAGAGATAAATAAATAATAGGGAAAACAACAATAGTATATTTTACTTCTAAACTGGATTCATGAGAGATATTAATAAGAACAACAATTAATAGCCAGTCTGTTTCAAAACGAGACACACAAACTTGAAATTTTACTAGGATAACCTCTGATCAAACAGCAAAAACTAGAAACCATTGGAAATAATAACAATTTTACTTAATTCATGGTCTTGAACAAACTACCTGTTCTGAGAAAGATCTGAGAAGGCTTCAGTTTCAGGATGTTGAACTCAATAATCTCCCAAAGTTCCTTTGTTAGGAATTGAGTGCTGAGAACATGTACCATGGTGAGTCAGACCCATGAGGAGAGGTCCAGTGAATAGATAATGGGAGAATAGCCAGCCATGCAATTAGAAAGCCAGATCCAGAACCATAATGACAATCATCTGGTGGTAGAAATCACAGCAGATGGCTGAACTTAGGGACGGTGATCAATCACAGCATTGTTTGTGGTAACTAAACGTTGGAAATAACTAACTTCCCATCATTAGAGGAGTAGATGAATAGAATGTGGAACATTAATGGGACAATTATAAAAAATTATATATAATGTATATTATATGTAAAAATTATATATATATATATATATATATATGAGAGAGAGAGAAAAAGATACATACATATACATACACACACAGAATATGAGAGACAGAGAAAGAGAGAGAGAGGCTTCAAGGGCAAAATAAAAAGTGAAAAAAGCAAATTGCATTAACATCCATACTTTTTAAATCCCACTCTCCAAACTGAAATTGCTGCAAATAAAAATACCTGTATGTAAATGTATAAAAGCAAGCTAGAATTATATTCACTGACCTCCTGATGGTATTTGCTTCTGGAAATATGGTCAGGGCTTTTTTTTTTTTAAAGAAAATAGGATTATAAAAATTTTTATATTATTCTTTGTGGTTTTCTGTGTTTGTACATGTATTTAGGTAATGAAAAAAGAAATGAAAGAAAACATAAGGTACAGTGACATCACCAACATGGCAATGTAGGTTGTTTCTGACTCTGCTCCCTTTCACAAGAAGAAAATTAACAACTATGCAAGAACAAGACACCACTGAGAGAAGCCTAGACCATAGGGGTGAGGCTGAAGTATCTCCCTGCACCATAGACACCAAAATAGACGGCATTAGAAGAGTAAGAGAAGTAGCTACACATTGATTACATTGCCTTTCACCCAGGCCAGCACTTAACCATGTGGAGCGGTCTCTCCTGAGCCTCTGAGTCCTTTAATGGAAAAAGAGCATCCAGGAAAAACAGCTACTGCCACAACCATGCACCCCCACCCCCGCCCCTCTACCCACGTTGTGGGTCACTTCTTGGGAGCCCCTACTCTGATCTCACCTTACAAAGATTGCAGGAGAATCTGCACGGCTCACCCATGGGAAGCTGACTGTGATGGAGATGGGAGGAGGGGCTTGCAAAACTAGCACACAGATTTGAACAGATTGAGTTTATACCTGTAGTACCCAAATGGTAATCCCAACCAGGGGTTTTGCTCATCTGTAGAACCAAGCTGCGGGCACACTTTGAACAGGGAACTCAGTGGAGTACAGATCTTCTTGATTCACATCCTCAAATGAGGAGTTTTTCCAGCCTCAGAGCCTGTTTTGCCCATGATTTGGCAAGAGACTGAGTCACACACAGCCCCATCCACTGTGGAGAATGTCTGCCGGACACATCTTAACAGAAGGGCTGGCAAGGGCATTTGGAAGCTATGTGTTTCGGCGATACTTGAGCTGAGATGAGAGGCAGGCAAGTAGAGCTGATCACCTCCAGGTGCAAAGCCAGTTCTGGGGATGGACAATTCTTATGCCATGCATAGGGAAGGGGATTAATTGATAGCCAGGACTGTGGGTAGCTCTCAGTTCCTCCCTACTGGAGAACCTGTTCGCAAAATTGAGAGTTGCCTGGAGTGACCCTTCCTCTTCCCACCTAGCAAAGGCAGATGAGACATAGCTCCACCCACCTACTGTGGCTTCTGGCCCCATCTGACCAAAGAAGACTGGAAGCTGTGCATCTGAGGAATGCTTGAGCTGAGACACTGGCAAATGAGCCAGTAATTTGGAGAGCAAAGTCAGTGTGTGGCCGGGAAACCTGGGGTAAGGGTAGGCTTGAAGTAAGACAACAGAGAGTTTTACTGACCTTATAGCTGCTTCTCTTACTGTACGTGGGCAGGAACACAAATTTATAGCCCTACTAACTCATGAATACAGCCTCCAGTCAAACCAACCAGGAAATATAACCAGAGTACACAGGAAATTGCATAGCCCATCCAACAGCACTGCTTACAATGGCATTTAAACAGAGAACAGAATTCGTAGATTCCCCCAACTGCCAAGCAAAACTGGTGGTCTCACCTAACCAGGAAATTCAGTACACACTTTTGCTTGGTTCAGGTCATTAAGCAACAAGGTGTACAACCCTGTGTCCTATTGTGATGCTCTTGCAGGGCAGAGAAGCTCATTTATGGCCCCGTTTACAACTGAATATAATATCTAGTCTTGACCATCTAGTAAACCTGACCAGAGAATGAGGGTAACCATAGAGCCCATCCTGCAGCCTCACTTTGGTAGGAAATCACTTCAGTAGTTCTATCCATCTGTTTTCAGCTAGTGGCATATCCCTCTCTCCCCTTTTATCAGTGTTCAATTTTCTCATCCCCAAAACAGACCATAATAGTAGGCCCCACCTCCCCAAGGAGATTTTGAGCATACACATCCAGAGACCCAAACTGAGCTGACCAAAGAAGATCTGTCTCCACCAAAGGAAACATGTAAAATCTGAAAGAGGAACCTGATTACTCAAATGCACAGATACCAAGGTAAGGATTCAAAAATCATGAAAAACCAGGTAAATATGACACCATCAAAGGAAACCAATAAAGCTCCAATAACTGATCTTAAAGAAATAGACATCTATGAGTTGTCAAATAATTCAGAATAACTCTCTTAAAGAAGTTTAACAAACTACAAGAAAACACAAACAACTAAATGAAATTAGGAAAACAATGCATGGACAAGTGAGATTGACAAGGCAATAGAAACCATCAAAACAAAACAAACAGAAATCTTAGCGGTGAAAATACAATAACTAAACTGAAATTTCAAGGGACAGTTTCAAAGCAGACTGGATAATACAGAAGAAAGAATCAGAAACCCAGAGGATAGGACATTACAAATTATCCAGTCAGAGGAACAAAATGACAACAAAATGAAAGGGTGAGGAAAACCTAGAGACATATAGGACACAATAAAAAGAAACAATATTCACATTATAGAAAAATAAGAAGAGAAAGAGAAAGGGGCAGAAACTATATTGAAAGCCATGATGGCAGAAAACTTCCTAAATTTGGGAAGAGAAATGGACATATAGATCCATGAAGCCTACAGGACTCCAAATAGGTTAAACCCAAATAGGGCTAAAATGAAACACATTATAATTACATTGTCAAAAGTCAAAGACAAAAAAAGGATTCTAAAGGCAGTAAGATTAAAAAAAAAAAGTTACGTACAAGGGAACACCCATAACACTATAGGCAGATGTCTCAAAGGAAACATTCTAGGCCAGGAGAGAATGGGAGTACCTATTCAAAATACTGAAAGAAAAAGATTGTCAGTTGGAAATACTATACCCAGTAAAGAAGTCCTTCAGAAATAAAGGAGGAATAAAGACTTTCCTGAGCAAACTAAAGCTGAACGAATTCGTTACCAGTCTACTTGCCTTACGAGAAATGAAGGGAGTTGTTTGAGTGGAAGTAACAGAACATTAATTAACATGATAAAAACATAAAAAGGTAGTATAAAATTCATTGATAATGGTAAATGTATATTCAAAATTAGATTCTATAATTTGGTAATCATGGTGCATAATTCATTTACAACTCTATAAGTTAAAAACATGAACATAGTAAATTAGTAAAAAATAACCATAATTATAATAATACATTATTAGGTGTATAATATAAAAATATTTAAATTGTAACAGCAATAACAAATATGAGAAAATAGATTTTATACATTTTTTTGGAATTCTATTGAAATCACATTGTAGTCCACTTGAAATAGGGAATTATAATGTTAATATAAATTTCATAGTAATGACAAGAGAAAAGTCTATAGGAATTCCTATAGACATAAAAGAATATGATAAAGAAGTCAAAGAATACAAAAAAACTATCAAAACATGAAAAAGAACAGCAAGATAAGAGACAAGAAACAATGGATTTATAAAACAACCAGAAAACAGTTAAAATGGCAATAGTAGGTCCTTACCTGTCAATAATTACTTTAAACCTAGATGCATTAAATTCTCCAGTCAAGACAGAGAAAGCCAAAATAAATTAAAATCAAAAAAACAAAGGACACACACACACACACACACACACACACACACACACACACACACCAAGAGCCAACCAAACTTGCCTACAAGAGACTTTAGTCTTAAAGACACAAGAGGGCTGAAAGTCAATGAATGGAAGTCACTTCAAGCAAATAGTAACCAACAAAGGCAGGAGTAGCTGTACTTAGACAAAATAGAGTTTAAACTAAAAATGGTAAAAAGAGACAAAAAAAGATCCTTCCATAATGATAAAGGGGTCAATCCATCAAGAAGATATAGCAACTGTAAATACTTACGTATCCAATGTCAGAGTACCTTAGCATATAAAGCAAAAACTAACAGATCTAGTAGGATAAATAAACACTAATACAGTAATATTTGGGGACTTAAATACCCCACTTCAGAAATGGAAGAACCATTAAAGAAACAGCATATCTGAACAACATTAGAGACCAAATGGACCTAACAGACATATACAGAACACTCTACCCAACAGCAGCAGAAATTTCATTTTTCTCAAGAGTATGCAGAACGTTTTCTAAGATAAATCACATGTTAGGCCTCAAAACAAGTCTTCACAAACTCAATAAGATTAAAATCATACCAAGTATCTTCTCTGATCACAATGGCATGAAACTAGAAAGCAAAAACAGAAAAAAAACAAACAAACAAACAAAAAACCTGGAAAATTCAGAACACATGGAAATGAAACAACACTCTACTGAACAACCAATGGATCAAAGAATAAACTAAAATAAAAAATAAAATAGCACCTTAGAATAAACAAAGAGGGAAACACAACAAACCAGAATTTATGAGATGCAGCAAAACATTTTTGAGGGGGAAGTTCAAGGCAATAAATACATTAAGAAGCAAGAAAGGTCAGGGGCACCTGTGTGTCTCAGTCGGTTAAGCATGAGACTTCAGCTCAGGCCACAATCTCACAGATCGTGGGTTTGAGCCCCACGTCAGGCTCTGTGCTGACTGCTCAGAGCCAGAGTCTGCTTCCGATTCTGTGCCTCCCACTCCCTCTATCCCTCCCTTGCTCATGCTCTGTCTCTCTGTCTCTCAAAAATAAATAAACATTAAAATAAATTAAAAAAAAAAGAAGCAAGAAAGATCTTAAATAAACAACCTAACTTTTTACTTTAAGGAACTAGGGGAAAAAATACAAACTGAACCAAAAGATAGCAGAAGAAAGTTAACATAATAAAGATTAGAGCAGAAATAAATGACATAGAGAACAGAAAACAATAGAAAAGATTAAACTAAGGGTTGGTTCTTTGAATACATAAACAAAACTGACAAACACTTAGCTAGACTACCGAGTTAAAAAAAAAAAAAAAAGAAAAGAAAAAGAAAAAAAAGGACCCAAATGAACAAACTTATAAATGAAAAAGGAAGACATTCCAATTGATGATGCAGAAATTCAAAGGATCTTAAGAGGTTAGTATAAACTACATGCCAGCACTGAACAACCTAGAAGAAACAAACAAACAAACAGACAAACAAACAAACAAAAAAAACCCTTTGAAACATACTGTTTACCAAGACTGAATCAGGAAAAAATAGAAAATCTGAACAGACCAATGAAAAGTATGTTTAAATCAGCAGTCAAAAAATCTCCCAATGAAGAAAAGCCCAGGATCAGATGGTTTCACTGATGAACTTCCAAACATCTAAAGAAGAACATCAATCCTTCTCAAACCCTTCCATAAAAAGAAAGAGGAGGGAACACTCCCAAACTCATTTGGCAAGACCAGCAATGTCGTAATTCCAAAACTGAAAAAGAAAACTACAGGCCAAATTCCTGATGAATATAGATGAAAAAAATTAACAAAATACTAGCAAACTGAAATCAGCAGCACATTAATGAATCATTCATCATGATCATATAGGATCAATCCCTGAGATGCAAGGATGGTTTAATATATAGAAACCAATCTGTATTAAAATTCATGTCAATAGAATTAAATAAAAGAATCATATAATCATCTCAATAGATACAAAAAATTTGACAAAATTCAACATCCATTCATGATAAAAAGTCTTTTTTTTCAAATTTTTAAATTTTAGTTACTTAACATATACTGGAATATTGGTTTCAGGAGTAGAATTTAGTGATTCATCACTTACTAACACCCAGTGCTCATCCTGACAAGTGTCTTCCTTATTACTCATCACCATTTAGCCCATCCCCCACCTTCCCTCCAGCAAGCCTCAGTTTGTTCAATATCATTAAGAGTCTCATGGTTTGCTTCCCTTGCTCTTTTTTCCCTTCCCAAATGTTCATTTGTTTGGTTCTTAAATTCCACATATGGATGAAAACACATATTTGCCTATCACTGACTGAATTATTTTGTTTAGCATAATATACTGTAGCTACATTCATATCATTGCATATGGTAAGTTTTCATTCTTTGTGATGGCTGAATAAAATTCCATTGTATATATATACAACTTCTTCTTTATCCATTCATCAGTAGATGAACATTTGGGCTCTTTCCATAGTTTAGCTATTGTTGCTAATGCCGCTATAAACATTTGGTTACATATACCCTTTCAAATCTGTATTTTTGCATCCTTTGGGTAAATACCTAGTAGTGCAATTGCTGGGTCATACGGTAGTTCTATTTTTAACTTTTGGAGGAAGATCCATATTGTTTTCCAGAATGCCTGCACAAGTTTGCATTTCCATTAACATTGTAAAAGGGTTCCTCTTTTCTACATCCTCACCCAAACCTGTTGTTTTCTCTGTTGTTAATTTTAGCCATTCTGACAGGTGTGAGGGGGTATCTCATTGTGGTTTTGATTTGTATTTCCCTAATGATGAGTATGTTGAGCATCATTTCATGTGTCTGTTAGCCATTTGGACGTCTTCTTTGGAAAAATGTCTGTTCATGTCTTCTGCTCATTTCATAACTGGATTATTTATTTTTTGGGTGTTGAGTTTGTTAAGTTCTTTATAGATTTTGGATATTAACCTTTTATTAGATATGTCACTTGCAAATATCTTCTCCGATTTCACAGGCTGTCTTTTAGTTTTGTTGTTTCCTTTGCTGTGCAGAAACTTTGTATCTTGATGGAGTCCCAATATTTCATTTTTGCTTTTGTTTCTCTTGATTCCAGAGATGTGTCTAGTAAGAAGTTGCTACAGCCAAGGTCAAAGAGGTCGCTGCCTATATTCCCCTCTAAGATTTTAATGGTTTCTTGTCTCACAAAGAGGCCTTTCATCCATTTTGAATTTATTTGTGTATATGGGTGTACGAAAGTGGTCCAATTACATTCTTCTGCATGTTGCTGTCCACGTTTTCCAACACCACTTGTTGAAAAGGCTAAAGTAAGTGACATAAATGAAATAAGTCAGACGGAGAAAGACAAATATATTATTTCACTTATATGTGGAAGGTAAAAAATAATAATAAATAAATAAACACACACTCAAAAACCAGAAACAGACCTATAAATGCAGAGAACAAACTGATGGTTGCCAGAGAGGAGGGAGGTGAAAGGATGGGCAAAATAGCTGAAAGGGAGTGGGAGATACAGGCTTTCTATTAGGGAATAAATAAATCATGGGAATAAAATCACAGCATAGGGAATATAGCCAGGGGTACTGTAATAGTGCTGTATGGTGACAGATGGTAGCAACACTTGGGGAGAGCATAGAATACCATGTAGAGCTATGGAATCGTTATGCTGTATACCTGAAATTAATGTAACATTGTGAGTCAACAATACTTTTTTAAAAACAGTAAAAAAAATCAAAAAGTATTCTTCTATATCTCGTCCCATACCCCAAAATTAATTTGAGATGAGTCAGAGACTGAAATATCACAGCTAAAATCACAGATCTCCAGGAGATAAAAAGTAGAGGAGAATATCTTTGGAATCTTAAAATAGTTGAAAATGTTGTAGCCTAGACAACAAAGGTACTCGAAATAAATAAATAAATAAATGATAAATTGGGCTTCATCAAAATTAAAAATTTCTGCTTATCAAAAAGCACTGTTAAGACTATTAAGCCACAAACTCATAAGAAATATAATTCAAAAAAAAAAACTGTATCCAGCATTTTAAAATAACTCTCACACATTAACAGTGAAATGTCAAACAATCCAGGAAAAATGGCCTAACTACTTGAACAGACATTTGAAATAGAAGATATGCAAGTATCTTGAAAAGATCCTCAACGTTGTTAAACAGTAAAATAACAATTAAAGCCACAATGAGATATCATTGCATTCTCTTTATCTCAAATTAAAAAGTCTGACAATACCGAATGCTGGCAGGATGTGGAGCACCTGGAAAACTCCTATATTAGTGCCAGGGCCATAGAGTGGCACACTTTGGAGCCCAGTTCTGATAATGTTATCAATTCCTGAAAAAGGTAAATAAATATCTCCCCTAACTGGGCAACAGAGAAAGGATATACGGTTTTGTCTTATAATCATGAGATACCATTAGTAATAAACATGTTGTTGACTGAAAGAACTCAAAAATTGCTTCTTGGAGAATGGGAATTGACTATAGATGCACAAAAAGCTTTGGAAATGATGATGAAAAGGTTTTGTATCTTGCTCTGCATGGTGCTTGCATTGCCATATAAATTTCACAAACTCAGTCAAATGAACACTTAAAACAGGTGCATTTTGTTTTTATGTAAAGCATACTTCAATGGACAAAACAAAATAAAAGTAAAATTGCAACCAATCTAATCAACAAGCATGACTATCACATAGTGTAGGACAGAACTTATGGGAAAGTGTGCTAGAGATTCTACTGTGAAACAAATCCCCACAGGCAGTGAGGGAAAAACTTCCATGACCAGCAAAGAGTTTGAAATGAGTATTAAAAAATACTTTGATTCCATCTTTAAAAATTATGCTTACGTTTGCCTTGGCGAAGGAGAGTAAGTATGCGGAAGACTTCCTGAAAAATAGAATATTGTTGACATGTAAAGCATGTAAATATTTAAAATGGATCTAAACTGTAGAAAACATTTGTTTCCTGGCTAGTATATAAGAGTCTGAACCAGCATTTATCAACTCTATGTTTACGGAATTAATCTTAGAAAAATGAGCACAGTTTCTAAAGAGTCATTGCAACACAGTTTCCAACACTGCATTGTTAGCATGGGAAGTTAGCCAATATTTAAAAAATCTCCTTGGCTCTAAACTTATCATTATGTAATCGTAACTGAAAAGAAAGTAAGAGGTCATCTAACCTTTTTTTTCTAAGCAGAACCGGTGGGGTAGTATTCAAAATAAGTAGATAATTCTTTGGATTTTTGTTCCAAATCCTCCTTTTGCTGGGAGTAACAGTCACCTGTTGTGATACCCTCCAGGCTAATGTCCTTGTATTGTAATAAGTACATTTATTTAGCTTTTGCAAACATTAAGTAAAAACAGGTGATGCATAGCATTGGCAAGCAGAACATGGTTGTTTAATTAAAGAAAAATTCTTTGCTTTGCTTCATCTAAAGGCTTATGATCTGATTGTAGCAATGTTCCTTTTCAGAGAAAATAAAAATAATATGAGACAACTGTTGGCATCAGTCAGAAGGTATAAACCTCATAATCCCTGGGTACTCATTCAACAAATATGCACACCGTGCCTATTTTTCCTAATATGGTGCTTGGCACTATGGAGGAAGCCCACAAAATAATACAGTGCCCGTAATCTCAAGGAACTCAATGTGAAGGATCCCGATGCCTGTTGGAGTTTGGAGATGTCCATTAGTTACTCTCTTTCTCTGCTGGTTCTCCAAAGCAGATCCTGGGCAAAAGGGAGTTAGAAGAGAATAAAAATATCAAGTTTATTTATACTACTCAAAATGCGGATGCCCCAGTAAAGGTGGACGAAAGGACAGCACTGTGATGTATAAACAAAGTAAGGTGGACACTATTTACTACTCTTCTAGCTTCTCCTCTGTCCCCTATCCCTCCCCCAATAATTCACCACTGATTTCTCTCCACTTGCCCACATTTAGGCTAACTCTGACAAAACAGATCCTTATCCAATACAACAGGAAAGACGGTTTATCCTTAGGGATTAATATGCATTTTATCTCCCTGTCTGAATGTCTCAAGATAAACCTAGTGTTACACAGCAGCTTCTCCCACTGTGACAGGCTCTTAGTGGCCCTAAATAGTCCTGGAATCCATCAGCAATCTGACACCTACAATCTCTTTCATTAACATGTCGCAGCCCCTGGGTCCCGCTAGTGGTATCTATTGTGTTATTTTGCAGTCACTGAAATTTACAGCCAAATTCTCAATCAAATGAGTAGAAAGATTTTAGGGGGTGCCCAACACCTCATTCGGTATGACTTTCTTAATTTGTATCTAGTTATAAAAAGAACAGAAATTATGACACAGAGCTCCAGAGAAACCTTTAAAGTGTGAATTTAAAGGTTTCTTTGAAACACAGGACACATGAAATGGAAATGAATTAAACTGATATCATTTTACTTCATTAATGAACAAATATTTAAAGAGCTTGGTTTGTCATCTGAAAGGCTGACGATATGAGGGCTCCTTCAATAAAGAGTTGTGATCCACCTGCTTATGGAATTATATTTTAAGCATATCGGTTCTTTTGCAGGATCCTGGTGAAAATCACAAGTACATTAAAATAAGGTCAAAGGTCAAACAACTTTAAAATATTTTAGGTTACCTTACCAGCATATGGATTAATTAGATTGACATAAATATTGAAGCCCACGTTTAATATGTGGAGGGAAGATGACCTAGGAAAAAGGAAGCTGAAATATTCTAAATACTTCACAGACATGATTATGCAATAACACAGGTTCTAATAGGTGAGAGAACCAACTGACCTAGATAATAATTCCCTCACTTGTAGCAAGATGCCCTTTGCTTCTAGTATTATCATTGCCAACTCTTAACCAAAACACAGAATTTGATGGTAAATGTATAAACTTTCGTAGACACACCAACACAAACACACACACACGCAATAGGAGTTACTGTTTTTGGCAATCATTCATCTTGCATTTTATATTCTATGATTAATGTCTATGGAAAGAATAGATACTTGTAAATCATGTATACTTAGGACTTCCAAAAAAGAAGAAGGAAGGGTATCAAAGGTTAAGAAACAAGTGTTAAAATGAAGTCACGCTTTTTGATTCCAGGGGTTAAGCTATTTTGGTCAAATAGAGTAGTTACTACAAAGAGCAGACACATCGTGGCTTCCCTGTTAGCAATGGCTAAATATTATTACTTTGCTATTTCAATAGCAAACTTCAGGACTTTGGAGCCAGCAGGCTCTTCTCAAGGACTTGCTGATGTGTAGCAAAAATATTTTAGTGTGAAAAAAAAAAAAAAACTACTCCCTAGTGCTCTTGTTTGCAAACTGCTGAATTTCTAGATAACTCTGTGTTCGAGGACTATTTTTGATAGTGCAGATCTGGTGCTGAAATGCCTCTTAAGAATCAATGTTTCTTTTATTTTCTTTTTCTTTTTCTTTCTTTTTTACTCACAGCATGACAGACCCAGTGGAAACCCAAAGCTGCTTGGGTAGCAATTTTTTATTTTGTACAGTAATTTGTTGTGTTGAACCCAGACCTCTCTGTTTCATGCTTACACAACAGTAAAAAGCAGTCAAGTGAAATGCAAATTAATATGAAACTCAAATACTCTGCTTAACAGCTTTCAACTTAGTAGACCCAATTGCCAAAAGAATGTAAAGCAAAGCTTTAACACTGCTGTTAATTACGCTTCCTTGCCAGAAACACTTTTGCCATTACCTAGAAACTGTAAAGAATTGTTTTATTTCATCCAGAAATTTCTGTGTGATTTAATTAATGTGTATTTGTGTTTTATCTTCATCCTCTTTAACTTCACATAAAATCTAGCAATGAATCAAATACTTTTCTTTAATGTTTCTGTTGAGATGTACACAAAACTGAAGTCCATTTAATTTCCATGATAAAGTCTAGTTAAAGTAAAACTGAATTTATTTTTCAATTGTTGTAATTTATATAGATTAAATGAACATTTATTTTTGTGTTCCTTACTCCTGGGAATATGCTCTTGCATATCTAATTTAATCTATTTATGCTAATAAACTTCTAACACACCAGAATTTAAATACATTTCTGAAAGTAAAATTAATATTATGGATAATTAAGACTGTTATACAATCTTGTGCTTACACTATGGCCTTACAAAAACTTTCACTATGGATGGGTGCCATATTTCATACTATGTTCTAGTATCGAAAAGATGAACAAGATATTTTGTTTCCTTTGTGGAATTCAATATCTACTAAAGGAATACACATTTAAGTAAATAATTACAATACAAATACTAAGTATTATAAGCGGTTTTCATGAAATCAATATATTTTGTTCTACCATTGTGTACATAAGACTCATCCACCATGTGACTGTTTTTATTTCTCTGGGTAACAGGCCCAAATAAGTCAGGAGTCTGGTGAATGAACTTTTGTTTAGATATTTTCCTATCCTGTTAAGTGAAGCATTAATTACTCCATTCACCACCATTCTACCACTCCATTATTGTCACAGGGAAAGCCAGAGTATCTCTTTCCTCACCAAAGACTTTAAGATTGAGACCTCTGGAGCTGTCCTTCCTTTAGTAAATCACACAGACCCCCATGTTGACCGTATAAACAAAACTCCATTGGAATTCTAGCTGAAATACTCAATTACAATTGGATAACTGAAAAATTTCCACTTCAGTTTTCAATATGAGAACACATGTCACCCTTCATACGCTAACGTGACATCACTGACCTACCATCTGCCTTGAGAATTTTTCCTAGTGGTGAGAGTAGACTTTCTCTGACCCATATACACCTGGTCTCTTTTTGACAAAGAGCACACATTTGGAGACAGCTGGCCAAAGTTAGGGGCATGCTGTGTGCCTATGAAACAGAGCACAGTTAACTGGCCCACATGGGGACTGAACCTTGGCCTCATTAGTAATATACTGTAATCAGTTGAACTCAATAGTCACTAACAACTCTATTGAAAATCAACAATATGGTCAGCTATCCACTATGACCATGGTCTTTCTTAAGTGTGTTGGACCAGACATTCTTTATACAAATATTAAATTTCCTCTTCTGTTCTCTCTCATTTCTTGTGAGAGAAAGTCTTGCTGCTTACCTTTTCCTCTAATAATGTTTTTCTCCTTCAGCTTGCTTTATGATGCCCATACTTCTCTGGGACCTTCTCTATTGCAACCACACATACTGTGTAGGAGCAATCAGTAGTCATGACCTGAAGTACGCTAATGTCACATAGTTTCAAAGAATGGGTCTTAGGCGATATAAATCATTCAAAGAGAGGTAGACTTTGAAATGAAAATTTTCTTACCAAGGAATACTTGGACAATTATTTCACTAAATTAATTTGACCCTTCAGGTATCGTGAGGCTGAGGTGGTTGTGGTGAGAAATACCAATGATTTTCTACAATTGCATAACCACTCACTTACAACTTTAGATTCATGGACTTCAGAGGTGGACAAAAATCTCCAGAGTACATGTAGCCCACTGAAATGCAAAGAGACTAAATAATTTCTCAACATTACCAAAGCTGGGTAATGACAGAGTTGAGTTTTTAGTTAAAGCATGATCGAAGCTATTGTAACAAAAGACCAATAGAGTTGAGTTTGTTTTTCTCTTCCAAAACAGACTAGGAAAACAATGGATATTATTGGACAAGTAGCAGTTTCTGGTACAGTAGAATTCTAATGGCTTGATTAAAAGTTAGGAATCCGTATAGGATCATAGCCTAACAATTTGGGTAACATATCATATTGTTAAAAATACTACATTACTAAAATTTCTTATCAGAAAACCACCTTTGTGGTTCCCTTAGATGACCTTTTCTCATATCTTTTGTGATCTCTTCATAATAGTCTTTATATGAAAAAAGTGAAAATTTTAATGTATACCTAGTATACTAAAGATAGAGTAAGTATTCAAGAGTCTAATGTTGGAACCTAATTGAGAAAATTAACTAGTGATAAAGACTCATTGACATGATTCTTAAACCTTTATTGAATCAAAATTACGGTTTTATGACATTTAATCCATGGGAAGGAATTTGCATATTTATTTCAAAATTAACTTATACCACTGAATAGCATTCAAAAGGACTTTATATGTTTTATTGGACAAGATCTAGTGCCTTGAATATTTGAAACAATTTACTCAAGTAAATTTTTAAATAAATGGTTGAATAAAAAACAAGTGAATGAATGAACCATTTCCCCAAGAACAATTTTGATTATGTCATAACCATAATGGTCTGTACAGATTAAATATTTTAAAACTGCTTGATGAATTAAATTTGTAAGCTCTTCATGAGATGATTACTGATTGATTTTTGTCTCTTAGATAATTAAAAACATCATTCATCCTCTTTGACTTTAAGGATTAAGAATTTGGCAATCAGAATATGTGTGAACCTACATTAGGTTCAAAGCTTGCCTGGTCTCTTTAAATGCCCCTATTTTTCGTATCAGAACATTAGAAGGTGAGTGATATAAACGTCCTTCTAAACGTATCAGTGAAATATCCTAAGACACCTGCTATCTTTACATTCAGGAATATCAGAAGGATATTCCAGAAGGATCCAGTAGCTTTTTTGTCCTCTGGTTCTATACTTACACAACACAATGTCATACATTTGCTGCATTTTCTCAAGTGTCCCCAAGCCATCTCTTTCCCTTCCCTTCCCTTCCTTTATGTTTCCTTTTTTCCCCCTTGAGTTTCCTGTCCTCTGTCTCCCCGGCTTATAAAAACATATCTCAAAGATTTTCCAATAATATGCTCTAAGAGGTCTTTTGAAGGGTTCTCACACTCTTTCTTAGTTCTTGGTTTGGGAGTTGAAAAATTAAAAAAGGCCACTGGAAAGAGTGGGATGTACTGTAGGGTTGGCCTGACTATAAACTGGAGTACTCTCTCTTTGTTTCCTTTTCTCTTTGAAAAGTTCTGGCTTAGAGCCACCACCCATTCTTTTGCTTCATGCTTCCAGACCAGCTGACTAGCTGGTACCACACCCTTAGGAACAAGGAATTCTTCCCTTTGTAGGGTTTAGCTGCCGTTGCTTGGTCATTTCATCCAGTATGGTAACTTCTCTGCTTCCCATAAATACAATCTACTTTTAGAAGAACTGTGCTTAGTGTGTTCAAGCTGGTGACAATCATTTGACATCATATGCAGAGGTTTCAAAATACAGAATTGATTTTTGAAAATGCATACCATGTCACATAGTGGCAGAAAATACTAAGATATAGAACAGATGATTTTATTGTAATATTTTGACATCTAATAACTTATTCCCTCTCCTTTACCAACTCAATTTTAAGAGCATTTCCAACGTCTGGTTATAATAAAGTACCTTTTCATTAGCGTTTGTTTCTACTAGCTATAAGCTAATAACATCAGTACTTCTGTTTCTTGAGTTTATATTTTAAAGCAATTTTAGAACTCTAGGGTTATTTTGCTTTCTATTTTGTTAACTGGCTGCAAATTTCAGCATCTAAGTGAATAAACTAGAGAGTGATGGCACTTTTATGGGTCTGTTCTTTGACGTATATTTAAAGCATACGAATTGAAATTCAGTTTATTAGGAAGGCATGCATAATAGCATCAACATTTTTTTCATATTAAGCAATTTTTCAAGGATCTATGAAATGTCTATACGAGTTTTCTCTGAAGCCAGATTAGCCAAGATAGAACCAATCCAATTCCACAAGTTAAATTTAAGAATATAGAGATTCAGAAATTTGCAAAAATAGTGAAACTCACTTTTCTGAAATGTAAAGGAATAAGAAAAGGAAAACAGAGAAAAAAAAGAAGGACAGGATACCAGTTCCTTGAAATATTTGAAAAGCTTTGCTGTGGAGGGATGTCTTATTTTGAAGGCCAAAGAGTAGACCAAGGAGTATTAAACAAAAATCATGGGAAAATTGATTATATTTTATTACATGGGCTTTCAATAAGACTTGCTGAGCAAGGAATCACTGCCTTGTGAGGTTGTGAGAATCCCATCAGGGCCAGTCCTGAGACTAACTGACAGAATGCCATTGCATAGAGGGTTATGGTGAACAAGGTTAACTGTATGCTCCTCCCCCACCCCCAAAAAGCAGTGGCCACATAAAGAAGTTTAATTTGACATTCATCCCAAGATTATATCTGCTGTTTATTAAATTCTCTTCCCATCTGGTTTTAAATCCTCCTTTTTAGTAATCTCTTTAAAAAAAAAAGCTAGAATATAAGGACATTGTGTCCCAAAAACCCTCATCAAAATAAACGTAAATAACCTAGGTATGCCCTTCTAAACCTATCCCTTATCATATCAGAATATGTTAGGTTATCAGAGCAACTTGTTGACATAGATACAGGTGATTTTCAATGGGGATTCTGCTGAGTACACAGCAGCAAGCACTAGGAATAAGAAATAAACCCCATGGATGAGAACACAGACCTGGAGAGATGTTGTTAACAGAAAGAGGAGAAGGTTGGCTAAAAAGGAAACAGACATTCGTGTTTGCCTGTTTTCCCCAGGACATCAAAGGGTCCTTGTTTATTAACTCCCACATGAATTCATTCTTTTATCAAGTGTATATTAAGCCCCTAGAATGTGCCAGACACTCTTCCAGGAAATGTATGAGCGTGATAGGAAATGCTTCTGCCCATGAGGTGCTCATAGTCTACTAGGGAATTCCTAAGAATGTAATCTAAAGGGAAACAATGAAGTGTTATCCAGAGAATCCAAAGAAAAAGTATCTCATCAAACTCTTACAAAAGGACAAAGACAAAAAACAAACTATATAAATATAATATATTTACTGAAGTGTGTCTTATCTTGCTTTACCAAAAAACTTGGCAGACAGATAACAATTTTCATTATTAAACTATATTGATTGATCTTAGCAAATAGTATCTGAAACAGCATTATCTTTCCATACTATTTGAATAGGTAATTTATTCTGAGTCAATAAATTTTGAAAACTACATAAAATAATTAGTGTAGAATTAAAAGTATCTCTCTTCTCTGTCCCATGTTCACTCATTTCCTTGCTACCTCTCCTAAAAGTACAGTGACCATTATTAACAATTCTTGTGTTTATGCAGACTATTAGTATAAAATTCTATATATTTATGCAAAATATAGAGTAATCATGCTATTCTGTATTTAGTTTTTCCCCACATAATGTTTCTAGTAATCCTTCTATATTAGCACATAAAGAGCTTTCTGATTCATTTTTATAGTTGTATAGTATTCCATTCTGTGACTGAACCACATTTATCTAAATAGTCCTAATTTGGTAGACATCTATTTTCTTTTCTTTTTTTAAAAAATATTTTTGTAATGTTTATTTATTTTTGAGAGAGACAGAGATAAAGTGCAAGTGGGGGACGGCAGAGAGAAAGGGAGACACAGAATCTGAGGCAGGCTCCAGGCTCTGAGCTGTTAGCACAGAGCCCAACCCCGAAGTGGGGCTCGAACTCACAGACCGTGAGATCATGACCTGAGCCGAAGTCGGGCACTTAACCAACTGAGCCATCCAGGCACCCCCTACATCTATTTTATTTTCCATCATTAGTTATGACAAATATTGTTCAATAAATAACATTTTCATGCATCATTTCTCTGGTGCAATGCTATCTGTAGAATGTATGCTTACAAAAGAATTGTTTGATTAAAGTGGATATGTAAAGGCAGTTTTGATTAATTTTGCTAATATGACCTCCACAAAATTTGTACCATTTATCCTCGTATATTTAGCATATAAAAATTATCTCTTTATTTAACAGATTATATTGATACACTTTTGGATTTTTGCCAATATAAAAGGGAAAAATGTTATCTAGATGTGATTTAGTTTGGATTGTTACATAGTCAAAACAGTTTTCAGAATATTTATTCCAGAAAGGTGTTTTGGTGTACACAAAATCTCAGTTCACAGTTGTCTCCACTCTCATGGAGGTTGCTTCTGTCTTCATTGTTTGAAGTTTGCTCTAGGAAAATAAGGCTAACCTCAGCTTTTCCCCTTGAAGAGATTCTGCCTTTAAATTCCTTTATTTTATTCTGATGCATCTTGATGTTGACCATTTCTGGACAATTTTTTCTCACACTTGACCTAAAAACATAGTTTTTATATTCTGACTATATAGTCTTAAATTTTTATTTTATTTTTCTTGAAATGTATTGTTTTACCTTCAAATAGACTTTTATACTTTAAATACTCTTCATGAAACAGTATTTTTTCTGGCTTTCTTCACTGGGTACCACACATGTGTTTGTATGTTGGGCCTCCTGTGTTCATCTCCTATAGTTGTTATCTTTTTTTAAAAAATGTTTAATGTTTATTTATTTTTGAGAGACAGAGATAGAGTGCAAGTGGGGGGAGGGCAGAGAGAGAAGGAGACACAGAACCCCAAGCAGGCTCCAGGCTCTGAGCTGTCAGCACAAAGCCTGCCGTGGTGCCCAAACCCACTGACCACAAGATCATGACCTGAGCTGAAGTCAGACGCTTAACCGACTGAGCCACCCAGTCACCCCATGAATGTTTGTTTTTTATTTTGAGAGAGTTGGGGGAAGGGCAGACAGAAAGAGGGAGACAGAGAATCCCAAGTGACACTGGGCTTGATCCCACTACCAAGAGATCATGACCTGAGACGAAATCAAGAGTTGGAGGCTTGGGTGCCTGGGTGGCTCAGTCGGTTAAGCGGCTGACTTCGGCTCAGGTCATGATCTTGCGGTCCGTGAGTTCGAGCCCCGCGTCAGGCTCTGTGCTGACAGCTCAGAGCCTGGAGCCTGTTTCAGATTCTGTGTCTCCCTCTCTCTCTGACCCTCCCCTGTTCATGCTCTGTCTCTCTCTGTCTCAAAAATAAATAAACGTCAAAAAAATTAAAAAAAAAAAGAGTTGGAGGCTTAACCGACTGAGCCACCCACATACCCCTTCTATGATGATTTTCTTCTCTCTCTTTCTTACCACTTTTCTTGTTTCTACTCTTTTTACCTATATTGTGATTGTCCTTCCTGCTTCTAAATCTTTCTGCATTTTATTTTGATAACGATGTTGTTTATTTCTTCTCTTCCATTCTGATTTCAGCACTTTTGTCCATCTCATTACCTCTCATCACTTTCCTGAGGCTTTTCATCTCTGCTGCTTGGTTTTCCTTCAAAGAGATGATCAAGGAGGCTTGATTCTTTTCTTAAAAGTTCCTGGTATAATGTTAGTTTATAATTTCCATCTGCTTTCTCAAAATAAGAAATTCTGGGTGCACTTGTTTTGTCTTTTTAAAAATTCTGCATCTATTTTTCGAACTGCTTATTATATCTTGGCTTTGATGCTGTGCTTGCTACTTTTCTTATCACCCCTCATTGAACAGTTTGCCTTTTCTGTGACTGGCCCCCTTTCAGAAGGATTACATGGGGTTTATGGTAAGTAGGACACCAGGGTCACCTTGCAGGCTTCACAAAACAAAGCTCTTTTCCCTTTGATTTGTGACGGAATCATCTTGCAAATGCAACTTTGTTAAACTCTGTGGAGCTCTCTGCATCCTCTTTTCCCATTATTTAGCGCCCAGAAGCTTCTTCCTGTTGGCCCTCCTCACCCCAATTTCCACTTCTCTTATTGTCTACAAGGGATTCCGTTTTTTCACTTCGTGATGATCCCCTTGCTTTCAGGAAATGTGTTTTACTGGTCTTGTCTGAGATCAGTCACCAATTGGCCCTTTCTCTACTCTTTATTTTTTGTAGTTCACTTTACTTCCTCCAGTTCCATTTTTTTGCCCTATTTTAGATGTTTTTAGTAGGACTTGTTCTTATTTTAAAGCCTGTGAATTGTATCTTTCTTCTCGTTTTTCTTAAAATAATTTTTTTCTTGTTCTTTTGAGTTCCTGGAAGGGAAGGAAATAGATGATAATTTACACAGTTACACTCTTTCCGCTGGTTATTCAGTTTCAAAAAGAAATAACCCTGGAATATTGGGAAGAGGGAAGAAATGGATTTTGTCTACTGGATCTTAAGTCTTCAAATTGGTAGTAAGCACTGATTCAGATACCAGACTTTTTTTTTCTTTTTTCAACTTTGTTATAACCAGATATAGAGGAACCTAGTTCTTGAGGAGTTACAAGCGTTTTTTTGACAGAGACATTAAATGAAAACCCTATAGTTTTCCTCAATAAAGTGTTTGTTTTTCTCTGCCACCGTAAAACAGACAGATGCTATTAAAGCCAAATGTTAGCAAGTTTAATTGTTGACACTTTTAACTTGATTGCAATGTATTTTGAAAACTCATACAACTTGAAATTAAGTTTTCAACAAGATTCCACCATCCTTCTTTTTTTCTGTTTCACTAATTGCACCTGCAATCAACCAATTGCTTGCTCAAGAGGTTAATTAGTTACACCTGCATTTTTGCACCTGCAATTTTGGTGACCTTTTGAAGTTAATACGCATGCCTTTATTCACATTTCGAACTTGCTAAGCTAACTAAATAGTAATTTTTTGCTTTAACTGCTCAAAGACATTTTCTGTGCTTCCAAGGTAAATATGGAGGCAAGCAATAGAGAAGCTGACAGAGATTTAATAAAAAAAGTTGGTTTTTTTATTGCAAAATGAACAAATAATGATATTTTCCAAGGAAACAAGGCTTACAAATAAATAAAAGAAACAAAAGAAACTTAGGGATCAAGTTTTAAGTGTTAGATACACTATAATGTGAAAATAAAGCTATTTTGAAAAACAATAGCATAACTCATAAGTCTTATAAATTGTCTGTTTTTTTGTCTTTACATGTGTTGTGGAAGGTTCAAAAGTTACACTGAAAAGATGCTCTTTATGCAGCCTGAATGGTCACCTCCATAAGAGAAATTAATTATTGGGGCTCCTGGACCCTTGAGATTTTTATCTTTTGCCAAATGATGTCTAAGTTCAGGTCCTGGTAATTTGAAATTAAGTCAAACAGACAAACCACTTAACCTGAGATGAAAATTAATGGTTGGAAATGAATTAACTCCTTAAATATTTAATTACTTATAGATATAAAAGTCAGTGGTCAGGATCAAAGGTAAACTTTTGACACACTATTGCTCAGCAGAGTTTTTCATGGCTAAAATCTTTGATTTATCTTTAGGAAATATTTATAAGAAAGTAAATTTAAAAAATAAGTTAAATGGTTTGTTCTGAGACTGCTTGAATCTTTCAGTCTCTGTTCTATCTCAAAAATGTTTAATGTGCTGTTTAATAGATGATAAAATCCAACCAACACAAACCCAAGAAAACTATTAGCTTGTTGAGACCTTGAGAACTTTAGAAATAATAAACCAACTCAAACTGACCACAGTTATATTGCCAACTGTGAGGCTGGATAGATTTGTTTGTACATTTCCTGTCCTGTTACTCTCATTTATGAAGATGAATTTGCAAAGGAGAGAGGGGAAGACGGATTTTTTTTACACGTTGTTCTATTATCCTTCCTGTTCCAGGATTTGCCAGGTCTATGGCCCCTGACCAAGAATTGTGTTTACTAAAT
The DNA here is from genome assembly GCF_016509475.1 of Prionailurus bengalensis. Lineage (NCBI taxonomy): Eukaryota > Metazoa > Chordata > Mammalia > Carnivora > Felidae > Prionailurus > Prionailurus bengalensis. The sequence goes on from NC_057344.1 coordinate 180,742,775, forward strand.
TACACCTAGGTGGTTTGCTATTGTTCAAGTTGAAGGGACTCATAAGAAATTGCGCCTGAGAGATGCAGCCCTGTGTTTGCTGTAAGGATGTTAGTGAAACCACGATTCACTGGGTTATACATTATTCTTTTTATCAGAACCTTGGGGAAATGCCTTTGGATGTTTCCAGAGTATGTGGGTTTCCTGTGAATCAGGAGTTCATGTTTGTCTTCTGGAGAATATGAATGTCTTGACTTGATAGATTTTCCTTTTCCTGTTGGTTGCCAAGAAGCTTAAAGCCAATATCATGATCAACCTTTAAGAGATTGGTATGCTTGACATGGCTTTTGTATTCATCATCTAGTTCCCTGTGTGTATTTTTTCTTTTTGCTCTTTATTTTCCTTATTTGTTTATGGGAAGTGGAGGGATATAACAATTACCTCAAGAAACCAGGTATGTATTCAAAATTGAATATGCAAAGCCTTCATCTCCAATAGAACCTGTTTTAGAAGAACTTGGATTAAAGAAGTATTAACTGTAATTTATTACCACTCTAATATTTATTAACAATTTCTAACATTTTCAGAGCCAAATGAAAAAATAAGAATTAGGAAGTTAGTGTGAAGGGAGATGATATTTCTTTGTAAACATTATGCTATGTTGTATAGGTTAAATTGTGTGTTGTGTGTGTGTGTGTGTGTGTGTGTGTTGTGTGTGTGTGTGTAGCCCTATGTGACAGGCAAAATATTTGCTCACACACCACTTGCCTGCTAACAGAGACCTGATTTTCTTAAGGCATTGGGAGAAATCCCTTGATCTTGGAGACAGTAGGCCTAAAACCTCTTGTTTAGGGAGTGGTTACCACCCTTTATCATGAAAGGGATGAAGGAAAATTCTGCTAAGGGTCTTTGTGCAAAAGTAATTTCACGAAGAGGAAAACAGCATGAGAAATTGACTTATTGCACTCTTCTTTAGAACTAGGTCTTGATATCGGGAGCTTGAGCATCCTTCTTGTAACCATGAAGGAATAAATTTAAAACTAAAAGACCAAAAATATGAGAACCATAGAGAGTAGAAAGAAGGAAAAATCCTAGGTTCTGTTTGATATGACTGCATAGTTGAACCGGCACTATCAACTTTTTACTTCTAAACTTGGGTAGACAAAGGTTAGGAAATGTTTGTAAGTCTAGCCAATTTCTCCTAGTGATTGATAACAGAAAGAAGGATAATCCTGTCTACAGTCACGATGCGGAAGCTTAATCAAACTTCCTGTATGGTTAGTAGTCGGACAGGTTTCTTTCTGTGACTTTATTGTTAATGATCACAGAAGGTATCTGATTATCAGAAAACTTAAGCCAACAGGTAGTTTTACTTTCCTAACTGTGTTTACATTTAAGTTTTTGAATTGAATATATATATAAAATGAATATACATATAAATTGTAGCTGTCAGTAATGAACTGCATTGGCTATATTCCCAAAATTGGGGGGTTTTGTTTGTTTTTTTAGAGAGAGCACATGCAGGGGAGAGGGGCAGAGAGGGAGAGAGAGAGAAAGAGAGAGAGAGAGAGGGAAAGAGACTCAAGCAGTCTCGAGCACAGAGACTGACATGGGGCTCAATTCCACAACTCTAGTATCCTGACCTGAGCCAAAATCAAGAGTCAGATGCTCAACCACTTGAGCCACCCAGGCACCCCTCAAAATTGATGTTTTTATTGAAATATGACTGACATACAATATCCTATTACTTTTATGTGAACATCATTGTGATGTGCACACATTGTATAATGTGTACAATATTTGTATACATTAAAAAATGATCCCCAACATCAGTCTTGTTATCATGTGTCCCAAATTTAATATTTTGGATGTGGATATCCTTTGTGTTTTGAGGTAGAGTTATCCAATTTAAACTGGTGTGAAATCCAGAAACAGTGCAAACAGCAAAAGCTATTAGTGGAAGGAATATGAAATAAAATGCAGATTTGTGAACACAAATATGACCTTAAGCGATGAAACAGAAAAATAAGTCAGAGAAGTGATATAACATAGATAATATTTAGGAAATATTTATCATTTGTCTAACATTATGCCAAAAAACTTGCATTTATAATTACATTTAAGACTTGCAACCACCCTACTGAGTACTGAGTAAATTATATTAATATACCATTTTACAAGCAGGAAGACTGAGCCTTGGAGGAAGACAGTAACTTACAATTACACAGCTACCAATTAAGGCTAGGATTGACTCACGTCTTAGCATAATTATAAAGTCTATAGTACCAATAATATTACAGTCCCTCCCAGTTAAATATATTAGTACAGCAATGTATATTCTGTATAGATCACATCTGTGTTTTTGTCTAGCCTACATTTGTATATTCATCTATGCCCCAAATTCTATTCTCCCACTAATGCTTCAGAGATTTTAGAACTAAAGTCAAATGTTATAATTTGAGTATTCATGCAATACAAAATTTTACCATTGTACATATCATCCAAACTGCTTTCGGCAACCATTTTCATTTCTGTTCCTCAATTAATGTTAATCACAGTGATTATGCTAATCTAGGTTGTATACAGTATACAAGAAATAACAAGGGGAACCATTTTAGACTAAACAGCCAAAACAAGATCCACAGTAGACACAAATACTTGAATTGTAAATAATTTGAATTAGGTCATATGCTGAATAAACAGCACACTTATTTAAATATTGAAGAACAGACAGAATTTTCTATTTAGAATGGTACCCCATAGCATTTACCTCTTGGTATTTGTGCTTTCCCATTATTTCTGTTCTCGGATACTTTCACATTATTCTGAAACAATATGTCTACCTAAAAAACCACGATAATAGTTTTGTCTAAACTGGCATTTGAGTTGATTTCTACCAAAATTGCTCTCTGGACTTTTCATAAGATAACACAGGATGATGGTGCACACCATACACATAACCTTTGGGAAGCTAAAATGTTATCCCTCTAGCAGTGCTTGTTAGCAAGAGGCAGCTGTGAAAAAATTTGGAGTGTGAGGAAAACATGTTTCCTTGTATACACATATCAAAATATTCTCCCGTGTTTAGAACCAATTGGAAAAAGCTAATGAAACTTCTACAATAATTAAAAAAAAAAGATGTTACTATATATCAGAGTTGATATTATCCAATCTGTTCCCACACAGACATGTTAACAATCATAAAGCCATCCAGTAAAACATAATATCTACATAGACCAGGAACTTTAGGTTGATTATAAAGGAGTATTTCCTTGTGCAATATGATAGTGTGACAAAACAAATAAATAAGCCAATGTTTATTTAAAGATTTGAAAATGTGCACATTATTGACTTTTTTCATTAAATTTGATTTAACAATTTGCTTAAAATATTATATGATAAAATTCAAATAGAGATTTATAAATTTATAAGATACAAATACATAATATACACTTATAAAATATAAATGTTGTCATATTTATTTTTATATATTAGAGCTATAATGCATTAATATTATTTATCTTGGTTACCAAATGTTTTGAGCTCCTTAAACTTTGTGCCCAAAGTAAGTGCCCCACTCACTTCAACTACTCCCAGCCCTACTTTTTATGAAACTGTTCTGATTTTATAGTCCAAGATTCAAAGAAAAATAAGGGCATACCCAGTGTACATTCTCTATAAAGCTGATACATGAGGACACATTGTGGTCTTTCCTTTGGATAATTGCAGAAGACGAAACCCTAATAGGGTGCCTGGGTGGCTCAGTCCGTTAAGTGTTTGACTTTTTGGGTTCAGCTCAGGTCATGATCTCACGGTTTGTGAGTTTGAGCCCCGCGTCAGGCTCTGTGCTGACAACTTGGAGCCTCCTTGGGATTCTCTCTCTCTCTCTCTCTCTCTCTTTGCCTTCTCTTTGCCTTTCCCCCATTCATGCTCACTTTCTCTCAAAACAGATAAACTTTTAAAATATTGAAAAAAATGAAAATAAATCATAAGAAACAATTACCTGCATGAAAGTTTTTCTTAGATGGAATAGGAGTGAGGGGGAAAGTTTGTCTTAGATGGAACAGGATTGAGGGGGGAGGAAAATTGCCTTATTTTCACAAGTTTAGAAACATCATGCAGATGAAGGTGTATAGCTATTTCTTACTGCTCATTTACAAAAAGCTAAGATATATTTTTTAAAATAAAGTAGAAGGTATTTGGCTACCAGAGAGTGAAGATTTAAGCAAATGTATTAGAACTATTGCATCCAATATATGTTGTCTTCTTTACAACGGTCGTGATATTTATTGACTAATTCCAGCGAAGGACCCATCAGCATTTTGAAATTTATTCCTGTGACTTGTTCTCAGAACTAGATTATGAGCCATAAGAATGAAGCAAGTCTTGTTAATTTAGAGGCACCACACATTTTGTCTTAAAATAATTTTGTCAATTTTAAGTGCCTAACACTTACATGAGACGAATTTCTCCTATTACTAGAAACCAAGCCTACTTGCTAAGAATGGCCACCTGCCAAGATTAATTGAATTTAAATGATTTGAGCAAGCTTCAAAGGATATTCCAAAAAGAGAAATTAGAAAATACCTTAATATATATAGATTTTGAGATAAGAAAACAAGTGCTAATTCACACTTGTTTATTAATAGGTTTGGCCAAAACTAAGTTGAATTATTTTATCATCATACCTTGCATATTATTTATAGCTGATATCCATCAGCGGGCTATAGATTAGTAGTTATGCTGGTTTGCTACAGTAAAATCATGAAGTCAAATACACACACATATTATATATAATATAAATATACAATTATATATACAATTTATATATATATACATATATATATATTATATAATGTGTGTGTGAGGAGAGTCAATAATAGCCTTGAAAGCCACAAACATTTCCTCTCGTTAAGTTCAAATCAGCATGAAGTTGTAGATACATTTTCCATCTTATTCCTTAGAATAAGTTGTAGTTTCTTCAAGTTGAACACTAAAGGAAGTAGTTGGATTATATTCAGGAGCCATATTTTCAAAAATACATATATCTAAATACTAGAAACCCACTCAGTATGGTGATTAGTTCACACTGTGGGACATATGTAGGAACCGAGGCCAAGTAATGGAAAAGCAATTTTCCATTCTAGTTCTTCACAATTCTGAGACATTTATTTATTGAGTCGAATGTTGGGGAATATATCCTACACCATTTAAAAAGATATTTTTCTCTGGGACACATGGGTGGCTAAGTTGGTTGAACATCCAACTCTTGACTTCAGTTCCGGTCATGATCTCACAGTTCCTGGGTTCTAGCCCTGCTACGGGCTCTGCACTGATGTGCAGAATCTGCTTGGGATTCTCTCTGTCTCCCTCTCTCTGCCCCTACCCTGCTTGCTCTCTCTTTCTCTCTCTCTCTCAAAATAAATAAATAATCTTTAAAATAAATAAATACATAATGAATAAAATAATTTTTGTCTCCATCTCTTGTGTTTGTTAGTATGTTCCATTTCTAATTTAATTTTGTAAGTAAAAGGCAACTTTGATGCAAGTTGACTGTATTTAATTGAATACAGTCAATTGAGCTCCTTAAACTTTGTGCCCAAAGTAAGTGCCCCACTCACTTCAACTACTCCCAGCCCTTGATGACTTTTTTTAGAGATAACTGATAATTATACTAGAATTTATTCCTTTTTAAAGAAGAAAAATGGTCGTTTTGTTTGAATCGTTATTTTTGTTTAGAAATAGTGTTCTAGGCCCATTCTACTGGAAGAAAAGTTAAGTTGAGCTAGGATTAGTTACATATTTGTATGTTAGAAAACCTGGTTTAAGACAGTTGGTCTACCCACAAGTTTGAAGACCTAGGTGAAATGGGCCAATCCCTTAAAAAACATAATTTGCCAAAGAAGATACAGATAATTGAAACAAGCATATACGTATTAAAGAAATTGAATCAACAATTAATAACCTTATCAAAATAGAAAGAACAAGGCCAGGTGGGTTCACTGGTGAATACTACCAAGCATTAAAGGATGAAATTTTGCCAATTCTCCACAATTTCTTTCAGAGGATAAAAGCAGAAGACATGCCTCCTAACTCCTTCTGAGGCCAACATTACCCTGCTGCAAAAACCGTGCAATAAGAAAAAACTACAGATCTCTCATGAACATAGATGCAGAATCTTTAGTGAAATATTAAACAATTGAAACCCACCATGTATAAAAATAATTACATACTAAGACCAAGTGGAATGTCCGCCAGGCACACAAAGCTTGTTTGGCATTCAAAATCAGTTAATGTTATTTGTCACATCAACAGCTAAAAGAGAAAAATTGCATGATCAAAGCACTAGATGCAAAAAAAAAAAAAAGGATTTGGTGAAATCTAGTAACCATTCATGATAAATATTCTCAGTAAGCTAGAAAAAGGGGGGATTTCCCTGAACTTGGTAAAGAATATCTAGTGCTCGCTTCTGCAGCACATATACTAAAATTGGAATGATTCTCATGGCCCCTGCACAAAGGTGATATGCAAATTTGTGAAGAGTTTCATATTTTTTTTGGCTAACAGACCCATGAAAAAATGCTCAGCATCACTCATCATCAGGGAAATACAACTCAAAACCCCAGTGAGATACCATCTCACACCGGTCAGAATGGCTAAAAGGAACAACTCAGGAAACAATAGATGTCAGTGACAATGCAGAGAAAGGGTGCAGAGAAATTGCACTGCTGGTGGGAATGCAGATTGATGCAGTCACTCTGGAAAACAGTATGGAGGTTCTTCAAAACATCCAAAAGAGAGCTACCCTATGACCCAGCACTTGCAACTACTAGATATTTATCCAAAGGATGTAGAAATGCTGATTCAAAAGGGTACATGCACCTCAATGTTTATAGCAGTGCTATCAATAACAGCCAAATTATGGAAAGAGCCCAAATGCCCACAGACTGATGAATGTATAAAGAAGTGGTATGTGTGTATACATATATATATATCAGCCATCAAGAAAAATGAAATTTTGCCATTTGCGATAATGTGGATGGAACTAGAGTATATTATGCTAAGTGAAATAAGTCAGTCAGAGAAAGACATATGCCTTATGATTTCTCTCATATACAGAATTTAAGAAACCAAATAGTTGAACATAGGGGAAGGGAAGGAAAACTAAAATAAGATAAAAACAGAGGGGGACACACCATAAGAGACTCTTAACTATAGAGAACAAACTGAGGGCTACTGGAGGTAGGTGGGGGGATGGGCTACATAGGGGATGGGCATTAAGGAGGGCACTTGTTGTGATGAGCACTGGGTGTTATAGGTAAGTGATAAATCACTAAATTCTACTCCTGAAACCAGTACTACACTCTAATTTAAGTAAAATATTGTGGGGGGGGGGAAACCCCAAAAACAAAGAATATCTAAAGATACTTATAACCACCATCATACTTAATGATGAAAAACTTGAAGTTTTCCCACAAGATGAGGTAGAAGACAAAGATGTGCCCTCTCATCACCCCTTGTAAATATCATACTAGATATTCTAGTCAATGCAATAAAACAAGAAAAAGAAATAAAAGTTGCCTTGAATAGGAAGGAAAAAAATAAACTCTCTTAGTGTGAAGATGATATGTGATCATCTATGTAGAAAATCTGAAAAACACACAAACTCCTGAAACTAGTAAGCAATTATTAGCAAGTTTACAGAAGAAAAATTAATATACTAAAGTCAATCACATTTCTAGATACCAGCAAGAAATTAGTAGAATTTAAAATAAAAGCATAATAGCATTTAAATTAGATTCGAAAATATGAAATACTGAGGTGTAAATCTAACAAAACAGGTACAAGACCTTTATGAACAAAAGTACAAAAATCAATGATAAATGAAGCCAAAGAAAACCTAACTAAATGGAGAGATATTCCATGTTTATAGATGGGAAAACTCAATAGTTTCAAGATGTCACTTCCTCCCCAATTGGTCTATACATTGAGTGCAATCCCAATCAAATCCTGGAAGGTCATTTTGTGGATATTGACAAACTGATTCTAAAGTTTATATGGAGAGGCTAAAGACCCAAGTTAGACAGCACAATACTGAAGGAGAAGACCGAAATTGGAAGACTGACATTACCCACCTGTGAGGCTTGTAAAAGCTACAGAAATCAAAACAGTGAGGTACTGGTGAAAGATAAGGCAAATGATTCAATGCAAAAGAATAGCAGCTCAGAAATAGACCATCGTTAATATAGTCAAATAATCACTGACAAAAGAGAAAGGGCCACGACATTGAACAAACACTGGAACAAATGGACATCTGTACACAAAAATTAATCTACACACGGACCTTATACCTTTCACAAAAGGTAACTCAAAGTGGATCACAGACCTAAATGTAAAACACAAAACTATGAAACTTCTAGAAAATAACATAGGAGTAAACCTAGATGACCTTGAGTAATGCAATGACTTTTTAGATACAGCACTGAAGATACAAACCATGAAAGAAATAATGGGTAAGCTGAACGTCATTAAAATTAAAAGCAGTTCTGAGAAAGACAAAGTCAAGAGGGCTGTGAACCTAAAACTGCTCTATTTTTTTTTTATCAAAGGCTCAGGAAGCAGAATAAACATTCTTAATACAAAATGAAAAAAAAAAACATGAATGCACAATAAATAAAAGAAGAAAAGAAACACTTGCTCTACCACTTTTTAGTTGAGACACTCAGTAATTCGATAGCATTCTAAATTTTTGCGTACTCATCTGGTAAATAAAACAGTGTAAAATTAAAATGAAATATGTATGTATTTGTTAGAGTGCATTTTTGAAGCATTAAAATCACTATTTTCATTTAAAATCAATATACATACAATATGTTGTATATATATATATATATAAAGTCTTTAAACATTCTTTGTAAATAATTTGTTGTAATATAAGAAAAGCACATATATGTGTAATTTTTAAAGTTTATTTTTAAGTTTGGGCGCCTGGGTGCCTCAGTCGGTTAAGCGTCTGACATCACCTCGGGTCATGATCTCACGGTTTGTGAGTTCGAGCCCTGCGTCGTGCTCTATGCTGACAGCTCGGAGCCTGGAGCCTGCTTCAGATTCCATGTCTCCCTCTCTCTCTGTCTCTCCCCTGCTCCCGCTCTGTGTCTCTATCTCAAATAAAATAAATAAACGTTAAAAAAAAGTTTAAAGTTTTTGTTTTAAGTTTATTTATTTATTTTGGGAGACAGTGTGTGTCAGAGTGTGCACGTGTGGAAAAGGGACAGAGAGAGGGACAGAGAGAATCCCAAGCAGGCTCTACAATGACAGGATGGAGCCCCGTGCAGGCTCAATCCCACAAACCATGAGATCATGACCTGAGCTAAAATCCAGAGTCAGACACTTAATTGGCTGAACTGCCCAGGTGTTCCTCATATGTGTAATTTTTCATCCTGCAAAAATTTCACTGGATACGTGGAATGTATCTGCATCGTAGGTCGCATATAATCCGAGGTACACGAACACCAACACACAAAAATGAAGTCAGGAAATCTAGCATGTCTTTCACCTTACAAATTACTTTCTCCCTGGTATTTTTATTTTTATTTTTATTTTTCTTCCTCTCTTCCTTTCCACATATATTTTGTCCTGTGCAATACTTTATGAAGCTGAATCCAGAACTGAAGAGCTACAATTTATTAGTAATTATTGATTGTTTTAATGGTAGCCAAAGGCCTACGTCTGCCACAATTTCCAGTTCTGACTACTCACTTTGGCAATTTGGGCATTTTTTACCAGTTGTATTTACAAGTAAAGGATATAATACAATTATTCAACGTTCAAGGGCTCTGCCAGCTTATCAGTCAATTAAGCACTAGTAAGTTCCGTACTCACCACACACTCACGTGGACGCTGTGAGGAAAGATAAAGTCTCTGTTGATGACAGTCTCTATTTTCAGGTGCTTTTAATATTTCTTGTGTAAAAGGGTCCTTTCTGACCTACAGTTTTCCCACATTTAATACCTGTAAATGCCTTTAATTCCCACTCCAAATACCTAGAATTGTTTCTATGATCTGGTGAAATTCTGACTCACCAGATTGGTCCCTAGAAGTCAAGTCTGTACTTGAGGACTTGACCTCTGGGGCAGCAGGCACATGATGCAAGTGGAGCCCATCAGAAGCCCTTTCTCTGGGATTTAGAATTAAGAATAAGAGACCCCAGTCTCAGCGGGAGTTAGTCTCTTAAACAGAAGACATATTAAGACACACTATGAGCCACATGACTCCCTACAGACTAAGCAGCAGAAAAGCTAATGTACCTTGACTGCAAGGAAAGAAGGAAATGTGTCTAGGAAGGAGAGAAAGAAAGAGGGGTTATGGGGGATAGACAGGGAGGGACAGAGGGAATTTCCCAATTTCAGAAGGCTCCAATTTTCTTTTGCAGTACCTACCCTGCCTTCCCTTGAGTTCTAAAAAACATGCCTATGACCTTGGAACAAATCCTCCTTTGTGGCTTAATCTAGCTCAAGTACATTTTTACTATTTGCAACAAAAATACTCTAACTTATGTTAATAGCTACCTTTGAGTTTATCATTTTTATCAAGTAAGTGAATGTGTCCAAAATATGGAAGACACTTAAGTAAATGATTAAAAACATGTGTCTACTCATATATCAGCTCTCATCAATATCCAGATATGTCTGGGATTAAGGGGCACATTCCAGTCCATAACCCTTGGGGAGCGTGGCACATTCTCCAAACTGATTCTGGGTTAGAGATATCAGGGTCAGGAGGCTTCTTGGGGCTATAGATATGCTGGGTGATTTTTATAAAACTCAAGATTATTGGTCTGTTTATAAGCATTTCTTGAACTTTCTTGCCCCTTCAGGGTATGTCTAATATAATAAATCAAAAACAATCCCTTGTTCCATGAACAGAATTGGGGGAATGTCTTTTTATTAAATTCCAATCCTGGGTGAGCTAAGAAAAAAACTTCAGATCAAAATTAAAAGCTGAATAAGTTTCATAAGCTTTGTTATTAGCTATTTTATCAATTGGAAATCTAAAAAATGCTTCATTCCTGACATACCCCATGCACATCTGGTCTCTAATAATCAGAGAGATCGACAGTAGTGTTAAGATATTTTGAAGGATGCCTGACAAAAAGGCAAAGTTAAATTGACGTCTGGTTGCTCAACCTAAGTAGCTAAATCTAGAGAGGAAAATAAATTCCTCTAGGAAATGCCACGTATTTGAAGGCAGAGCACTTCAAAAGTCCTGAGGAAAGGATAGGGGTTTTTAATATAGAGGTTGATTGAAAATGTAAGAACTCATAAGTGTTTCTCAGAGGGGTAAGAATGAATAAATTTACACAGAAATCATTTGTAATCAGGGTAGAGGCCTCGTGAATGGGGTGCTGGCTCACCCAGAAGCCTTGGAGATTCTAGCCATTAGTTTGAAACTAGGGATCACCTATCTGGCCTTTATGGTGACTTCATCTCAAACATGTCAGTATCAAGAGAGGAAAGAACAAAGTGGCTTCACCAAAGTGATGACAGAGGAAGGAAATTGGATTCTGAACCCTCATTATGGCTTCCATTCACCCTTTCTGGAAGAATCAGGAGCAGGAGGCAAATAATCGGTATTCTATGAACTTGTAAACCTCTTTGTTAATTTTGTCATTACCTTTATTTTTCTCATGTGAAGAATATTTGTGGCTTCTTCAGAGAAAAAGGTCTCTATGGTTGTGTTCAAGCATGGGTGCTGTGGCTCGGGAGGTTGAATTCTTCAATGAGGGAATTCAGCTAAAATTCAAAGGACATATCTAGATGGGAGGAGAGAAGAACAAGGTGAATCCCTACCACTGAAAGATAAGAGTTTGGAGCCTGTACTAATCAAAGAGCAACCATAATTAAGAGAAACCCATGTGTACTGAAGGAAAGTGGATATTAAGACCAGAAAACTGTAATATGTGCCCTTCTATTCCTTTAAATCAACACCTAGCATAGTCTCTGGAACTTACTGGCATCTGGCCAATTTGGTTGAACAAATGCAGGAAGATATGTACTAATTATCAAGGTAATACCAATCTGAAGTGATAAATTATGCTTGGAAATTCAGGAAAGATTTTATGAAATCATAATGAGTAATTTACCAGAGGAATTGTTATGAGTAACGTATACTCCAGAAAGAGTAGAGAACATGATAAAACCATGCATATTCTTTACCTCTTCCCATTTTAAAATGGCATCATGGCACATTAACAGTTAACTCTCTCATTTTTGTCTCAAGCTTAACCATTTGCTATTACTATGGTCCAGACATAATGGTCCTCAACAAAATATGTTTCTTTTCTTAATTTTTTTTTACCATTTATTTATTTTTAAGGGGGGGGGCAGATAGCTATGTTGAGAGCTATGTATGAAGAGCTATGTTGGTCAGAATTTGAAGCAGGCTCCAGGCTCTGAGCTGTCAGCACAGAGCCCAATGCGGGGTTCAAACTCAGGAGCCATGAGATCATGACCTGAGCCGAAGACGGATACTTAATCGAGTGAGCCACCCAGGAGCCCCCTAAATTTGTTAAATTTAACAAATGGACCAATTCCTTTCTTGCTTCAAGATCTCAAGCCATTATATCCCCCACCTCCTTCCTTTTCCCCTCTCACCCTTACCTGATCAGATTAATCTCTGATTGACTGTCATTGTGTTTCCCTGCCTTCTTAAAGCAGGCTAGGTTTTTACTGTTGTTGTTTGACTGTTGTACATCACCCTCTACTTTCTCTCTCGCTCTATCTCTTAACATTATTGCAAAAACACCCTCACCTACACACACACATTTGATGGCTGTAAATTTTACCAAAACAGGGATTACATTAGCTTTGTTCACCTTTGTATCTCCTGTGCATTTAGCATGACACATGGGACACAGGAGGACGTAATATACACGTGTTATATGAGTTAATGAATGAAAAATGTTATTAATTGAACACAAATTGAAAGTTTTAAAATTTCTGGAGAAATGCCAGACAAATGAGTATCAACTCAGCTCCTGTACAACCCCCAAAAGCATCACATTCCTCATCAATAGTCCTTTCCTTAACTCTTTTCCTGCCTTTTTACTGTAACTTCAAATCTTCCTGTCATTCAGTGTACTCCAAATTAACGTACCCTTGCAATAGCTTCCTGGTCATACCTCTCTATGTAATGTGTTATCAGTCCTTAAGTTGTTTAATATAAGAAAGTTATTACAGGGTACATGTGATAATCCTTTATGTGAACTAGAAATCCACATACACAAAGAAGGAAATACAAAGGAAATATTCTCTACTCACCTTGCAGACTACTTCAAATTTATTTCGATTTAAGGGACTCCATGAAACATAAAAGCTGTGTTTTTCAGCTCCATGTGGATACACTGCAGTGTATGAAATATTTGGCTTAGTTCAGTGTCTGAATCCAAAAATATCTCCTTATGTTATGGCTGCTGCCATCTCTTACAAAATTAGCCGAGCCATGGAGATAAGAATGTTCTCATGTTTCACACAAGACATGCACGCCATATATACATACACATGGGGGAATCAGGGGAGAGAGGAGCAGACAAAAACAGAGGCTTTCCTAACATGGAACACAAAAGTAATTCTAATCGTAAATATTCCACTGTTGATCTTCAGAGCAGTGGGACCCAGTCACAGGATCCTATAGAAATTTACCCAGTGTGGGCCACCTGGGTGGCTCAGTCAAGCGATCAACTCTAGGTTTCGCCTCAGGTCATGATCTCCTGGTTTGTGAGTTGATGTCCTGCATCGGGTTCTGCAATGACAGTGTGGAGCCTGTTTAGGATTCTCTCTCTCCCTCTCTCTCTGCCCCTCCCCACCTCTCTTCCCCCCCTCAAAATAAATAAATAAACCTAAAACACTTGTTTTCAAAAAGAAATTTACCCAGTGCTAATTAAATTGATTTATCCTTAGGAAAAGTATTTTAAAAAAAGTGTCTCTATCAAATATCCAAGTTGAGACTATGTATTAACATTTTTGGCTTTTTTAATCATTAAAATATCAAACATTTCACTTTGCAGAATATCTTTAGTTCTGTGAGAAAATAGGGTTTGGGAAACTCAGTTTTTGAAGGCATCAAGAGAGGATATATATATATATATATATATATATATATATGGAAGATCGTTTAATTTAGAAACCCCCTCCAATTTAATCTAATTGCCTCAGCTATTAAGAAGGGCTTGTGTACTCTTAGGAGTAATCCTATAGAACATTAAAAAGTCCCTAAAATCAGATGTTTAGTTTATTTACAACTCAAGGGCTGCTAGAAAAATGCCAACAACCTGTGGTTTTACCTGGAAAAGTAACTCAGGGAAGAGACCAGAGGACATCTGGGAAACTGTCTCCTCTGTTTCCCAGATGTCAATAAATACTCATTCTGCAACTAAGAGAGAAATTAAGACAACAGAATTTAGTTCAGGAATTTGAATTAAATAGCTCTATTTGCATGCATAATATATTGGACTATTTAAGGTGGCAAAAGATTAGAGAACAGGAAGATATGTAAATACAATGAGCTTACACTTTCATCCTAGTAAAATAATTCTTAAATCCCTAATTCGTGCCAATCTATGAAATCCTGCATAAATTTTCACTTGTTGCAAAATGTTCCACAGAGGTTGCTTATAGAATTGTATTCTGAGAACAGGTTACATATCAATTTTTAAGAGAAACAAAACATCTATTTCTATAATGTCAAGGAGACAAATATTCTAGGCTGGATATCCTCCTGGGACAGGAAAAGAAAAAAAAAACACCTACCTATAGGAAATTAAATGTAAGGCAGTCTTGTAAGGCAGACACATGTATCCAATCGCCAAAATGTAATGCAATTTCAGTATTTTAACAAAAAATATATATACTGTAATAGAGGAACTCAGATGAAAGAGCTATTAATTCTTCACCACCAAAGCTAGTTTCAGAGAGATGCCTCTTGAATTGGGCCGTGAAAAAAAGAAAAGATACTTTTAAAAAGTAGTTTGTGAAATACATAATGTTTATTCCCAGAAGATGTCCAGAGTTTATTTAGGCCCTTCAAATCATATTCTTGTCAATTCCTTGTGTACAAGGGAATTCATTCATTCATTCATTCATTTGTTTACTTATTTATTTATTGGATATAAGTGACATATAACAGAGATTAGAGGTTGAGCCAATTGAAATACATACAACAGAAAGAAGACAAAGAGAAATAAATGGTTGTAGAGCCACGGTGATATAATGATAGTGACTACAATTTAATCGGTACTCATCTGATGCCAGATGCCTCTACATTCTCTACAACCTGCAATGCATCCGCAAAGTAGATACAATCTGCATTTTGTGGAGGAGAAAAGTGACTTTTCAATGGGTTAAATAACTTGTCTCAGGTCTCCCTGCCGGTGAGTAGAGGAGCTGAAGAGCTGGACTACACACCGGTGTTTGTCACCTCCTGTCACTACCCTCAGGTGGAAGACGGCATCTGCTGTGTGTACTGCTATGTCGTCTGGGCTTTAACATCCATGGAAAGAAACCAAGGGTTATGAGCAGTATCACAGAAAATTTTAGTAGGTTGAGTCCAATGAGAAATATGTGACAGCCCCATAATTAGGATATGTTCAAGACATTCTGAAAACTGCAGTGTCTAGAAGGTCCAATTTTTTATGGTTAAAGATATTTCTCCTAGCCCCATGTCCTAATTTTATAGTTAAATGCATACATAGTGACAGAGAAGAGAGGATCAGATGTATTCCAGTGGCATGAGATGATACTGTTCCTCATTTCATCTCATATAAAACACACACACACACACACACACATTCACACACAGAGTTAGACTTTTATATTAAATTTAAAAAGCAAGATAGCAAAGTAGGCTCTAATTCAAGGCTTCAGTATTAACTCTTCCTTTGTCGTGTTAGAAAACTGCACTACACTTAACAAGTTGTGGCTTGACTTCATTACTTTCATACACTTCATTAGCTTAGAGAAATTTAAGAGGAAATAATCTGTGCATGTATTATAGTTCGACAGAAAAGATCTCAATCTCTTGAGCTGAAAATCTATTCATAAGATTTTACTGCCCTTATATTTAATGAGGAAGAAATCAAATTACTTTTATTTCTGAGAGGAAAAATCTCAGATGATGTATTTGGATATCTAATTAAAATGCTTATGTACCTTGCCTAATTAAAACTAGATACTTATTCAAAATAACAGGACATCTAATGTGTCTATTTATAAATAACTCAAATGAAATGCCTGGAAACGAGGAGAAGCAGAGTAACTGAACTCTGTTCATGTATTAACCTTCTAGCCTCTCCACCCACTGCCTTTTCACAGGAAAACACTGTGTGAAACAAGCCCTGTTCTGAGCAAGGCTTTAAAAGGATCTGCAATGGTGGCAAAGCATAAAGCAAAAATATCTAAAGCTAAGAATTTGATTTTCCCCCCAATGTTGTGACCACAACACAGAAATACATCGGTCATGCTGGGATTAGAAGATGGCTTTTTTTTTTTCTTTCTTTTCTTTCTTTCTTTCTTTTTTTTTTTTGTAAGGACTTGAAGGATCTCCTGAATGCAAAATGGACCCAAAGAGCCTGCTTATTCTCTATTTGCTTAAATGTCTTTAATCATAGAAAGAGCCTCTATCTTAGGAGACAGAAACTATTTGTAAAAACCCTGAACAAATCTTGGATGAGCATCTGGGGCATGCTATAACATTTCTGAATAGTTAAATGAATGGGTTAGGATAATGGAATTTTGCCTGGAATATATAAGAACTCAAACTTGGTTTTATGACTGTTAACAACAACTTTCCCAGAGCTTAGATCAAAATCCATTAGGTTGCAATCTGCTGTATTCATTGTCTTTACAAACTCTCAGAGATGATTCATGTTTATCTCTTCTTTTTTTTTAATATTAAAAGTTACAATTTTAGAGCCAATCAAAAAAGAAAGTATTGTACTTAACTGCAATAATTTTGTATGTCTCCCACGGATATTATAGATGTCTATAGATGTTTGTGAGAAAATTGTATTCTCTACAAAATAATAGGATGAAGTTTAAAATAGAGAAGTTATTTTATGAATTTGCTCTTCTAAAACAGGCTAAAATTTCTGAACATATTCACAGGGAAAATTTGAAGACCATTCCTTAGGATGAAGATTTCATTAGAGAATAGACTATTAAGAATATTTCCAATAATGTTTTCTGTAAGTTACTTAAAAGGCTGTCTTCCTCTATTTCTCATTTACTCTCTCCCATTCTCCCTCCTTCCCTCTCTGTCTACCTTTCTTCCTTTATTTGTTACATGATTGGGCATCAACTATGTTCCATGAACTGGGTTAGTTTCCGGTGACATTATCCTAAATAGTATAGACATGTTATCTATCCTCTGGGAACTTGAACTCAAGGTGAGAAGTCTGTCCATTTTGTTTGTCTGAATGGCCAACTGAATCCCTCTTGGAGACTACAGAAATAAAAATTACACCTCCCTCTTCAAATCAGTTAACATTTTGGTTAGTAAGTGAACATCACCCATGATCAACTTTAATTCCATTTATAAATCATGACATCATTTCTATTTCACCTCAAAGATCGTTTATCCACCAGTAGGCCAATGCCAGATTCCCTCCCGGGTTTTCTTTAGGAGTCAGGAAGAAGAAGAAGAAGAAGAAGAAGAAGAAGAAGAAGAAGGAGAACATTTGAAAGAACATAACAATTTAATTAGCTTAAATTTGCTTCAGATTTTCTTATGTTTAAGTGGGGTCCTTATAATTCCAAAGTTGACCATCTGACATACATATCTAACATCTGAACATTCATATTGATTGACTTGGGCTTATTTTCTTGCAAACCCTATATCTTGAATCCTTTTTAATCTCAGCTCTGAAGTTTGAGCTATGTCAATTATAAACAGACATAGAAATTATAGTTCACAGAAATTCAATGGTCTTAAGTAGGCCAAGAACTGTGCTTACAGAATCTCCAGAATTATTTAAGTCTCCTTGCAAAGATTCCATGAAGCTGTGCGCTCTATTCACCTGGGACACCTTCTGAAGTTAGTTTCTCTCTAGCCCCCAAAGTGTTACTAGATTATTCAAGATACTGAGATGTCTCTGATTTATAAAAGACATTTTCTGAAGGAGACATTCATCCAGAACATTAGAAAGCCTCTACTCCACTTTCTGAGAGGGTATGTACAAATAGCCAACTATTCTATATCTGAAGGGCTGGAATAAATGTGACTTCATTTATCAATGAGGTGATTGAGCATAGTGGTGATGGGCATAGACTCTAGAATCCCATGGCCTTGTTTTGAATTTGTAATTCACTGTTGGGTGACCTTGGGTAACTTGCTGAAACTTTCCGTGTCTCGGTTTCTCTACCTGAAAAGATGATGATTATTACTTTTCTCATAGAGTTGTTGTCAAGGTGAAATAACTTAAAGTTAGTAAAGCTCTTGAAACAGAGTCAGACATATAGGAAGTTGTGTGTATGTGCATGTGTGTGTATATCTGTATGTGTATGTATGTATACACCCAATTACTTTATGTTGATTTTAAAATTAGCGATCATTGAATTGAGCGAAAAGATCCATGAATAATCAAATGATCACATGTCTAAACCTCGGCTTTCTTTTATTACAGACAGATATACCTCCTGAATAAATGGAAACTTTAAGAAAAACAGCCTAAATATAATAATGAAAGCAATGTGCTAGTGGCACAAAAATAGATACATAGATCAATGGAACAGAATAGAGAGCCCAGAAATAAACCAATGTTTACATAGTCGATTAATTGACAAAAAAGGAGGTAAGAATATAAATGGGGAAGAGAGAGTTTCTTCTGGTGCTGGAAGCCGGAGCTATCCCAGCCTGATGGCAAGGCCCAGGCTGTGGATGGATTGGTGACTGCAAGGCAGCCTACCGACAGGGAAGCTTCTTGTACTCCTGCTTTTAGGTAATTTGGCCTTAATAAAACTACCTGGGGTATTGGCTGTTGGAGAATGGCCCTCGACAGGCCCCCTGGGAAAAGAACCCTTAGGGAAGAAAATAAGGTTCCGCAAGAAATTGTGCAGCCCTACATTTAGCCCTTGACATTCCCTATGGAGACTCCTTTACTTGCACGAAGGATAGTCTCATACGTTTCCCAGCAAAGGACGCCGACTAAGGAGAGGCATGGATTTGAGAGCCCCACTCCGGCAACTAAGGAGTGTATCTCTGGGCACAGATGACTTCAACCCCTAGGCCCACTTGGCCCCCGGAGGCATTCCAGATAATGACTGAACCTAGTCGGTTTCAGTACAGAATGGTTCATTAATTCCTAGGTGCATTGTCTCTCTGAGAATGTGTGAGGCATGTGTTTCTAAGGTCCTTTTGGCCCCTTCCTGGCACCTTGGAATGAGGCAAACACATTGTTCTTCTGGCCTCATCTGGTTAGGAGGTCATGTCCCTGTAACTGTTCCACTTGAGGTGTTGAGAAATGGAGGGCCTTTCATGAGAACAGCAAAGCAAATGCTTTATAGACTATAGATAATTATAGATAAAGGCAGGTGTATAATGGAATAATGTAAGAAATTAATCAATAATCAAAGGGTATGCAGGAACATTATGAGAAAATCGCCATGTTACTTCTTAAAGGTTGATTACACATAGGAACATTTTCAAAATTAGATAATGTTATGGGGCGCCTGGGTGGCTCAGTCGGTTGAGCGACCGACTTCGACTCAGGTCATGATCTCACAGTTCGTGAGTTCGAGCCCCGCGTCAGGCTCTGTGCTGACAGCTAAAGCCTGGAGCCTGCTTCGGATTCTGTGTTTCCCTCTCTCTCTGCCCCTTCCCCGCTCATGCTCTGTCTCTCTCTGTCTCTCAAAAATGAATAAACATTAAAAAAATTATAAAAAAAAATTAAGTAATGTTAGAAAAACTTAGATGACGTATGCTACTAGGAAATCGCTAGCATTCTGGGACTAGAAAAACTGGACAACTATATGCGAAAGAATAAAACTGGGACACTTTCTTATACCGTATACAAAGAATAAATTCAAAATGGATTAAAGACCTAAATGTGAGAAATGAGGGGCACTAGGGTGGCTCAGTCATTTATGTGTCTGACTTAAGCTCAGATCATGATCTTGTGGTCCTTGAGTTCGAACCCCACATCCAGCTTTGTGCTGACAGTTCAGAGCCTGGAGACTGCTTCAGATTCTGTGTCTACCTCTCTCTCTGCCCCTTCCCTGCTCGTGCTCTGTCTCTCTGTCAAAAATAAATAAACATTTTAAAAAATTTTAAATGTGAGAACCGAACCATAAAACTCCTAGAAGAAACCATAGGCGGTAATCTTCTGCACGTTGGCCTTTGCAACATTTTCTAGATATGTCTCCTGAGGCAAGGAAAAGAAAAGAAAAAAAATACATTATCAGGACTACATCAAAGTACAAAGCTTTTGCACAGTGAACAAAGCCATCAACAAAATGAAAAGACAACCTATTGAATGGGAGGAAATATTTGTAAACCCAATAAGGGATTCATATACAAAATATGTAAAGAACTGACACAACTTAACACCAAACAAACCAAACCAAGAAAATAATCAGATTAAAAATGGGCAGATGAAAAGAAAATGGACAGAGGACCTGAATAAACAGATTTCCCAAAGAAGACATACAAATGGCCAACAGATATATGAGAAGACGCCCACTATCCCCAACTAATTATCAAGGAAATTCAAATCAAAACCACAATGACATATCACCTTACACCTGTCAGAATGACTAGACTGAAAAAGACAAGAAATAACAAGTATCAATGAGGATATGGAGAAAAAGGAACCCTCATGAACGGTTGGTGGGCATGTAAATTGGTGCACCCACTGTGAAAAACTGTATGGAGTTTCCTCAAAATATTAAAAGTAGAAATACCATATAATGCAATAATTTCACTACTGAATATTTACCAAAGAAAACAAAACACTATTTCAAAAAGATATATGTTTCCTTATATTTACCACATCATTCTTTACAATACCTAAGATAGGAAAGCAACACGTGCCCATTAATAAACGAATAGAAAACCATGTGATATCTATGCAATGGAATATTACTCAGGCATAAAAAAGAACAAAATCTTGTCATTTGCAACAACACAGATAAGCCTAGAGGGTATTAGCACATGCTAAGTGAAAAAAGTCAGACAGAGGGTGACAAACACCATGTGATTTCACTTATAGGTGGAATCTAAAAACTAAAACAAATGAACAAACAAAAAATCAGAAACAGACCCATCAATACAGACAACGGACTGATGTTTACCAGAGCGGAGGAGGGTGAGGGGATGAAAAAAAAATGGGTGAAGGGAAGTGGGAGATACAGTCTTCCAGTTATCCAATGAATAAGACACAGGATAAAAGCTACAGCATAGGAAATATAGTTGGTATTGGGATAGTGTTTGCATGGTGAAATTTGGTAGCTACACTTGGGTGAACATAGCGCAATGTATAGAGTTGTCTGATCACTATGTTGTACACCTGAAACCAATGTAAAATTGTGTGTCATCTATACTTCAATAATAAAAAATAATAATAAAATAAGTTGAAGACGTTTAGCACTAAGTGCAAATAGCCAAGAACAACAGAGAAGCCGTATGAGAACTCCAGTGGAAAAGTAATGAAAAACTCTCCTTTGCAGGTCACTTATTGTATTGGCAATAATCGACAGTTCCCACCATGTATCTCTTCCTGGAAAAACATTTTGAGGATAAAAATTGCTTCTGTTTTATTTTTTTCCAAATGCAGATCAGAGGTGTGTTATTCGCTTAGTTATTATCCTAGTTAGCTCTATGTGGAGAAAATCTTTACAAATGTCATCTCTTTACTGGACACTCTTATGACAAAGAAGCAGCTAAGCAAAATTCACACACAAAAAATGGGGGCTTCTGGGTGGTTGGTTGGGTGTCTGACTCTTGATTTCGGCTCAGATCATGATCTCATGGTTTCATGAGTTCAAGACCCACGTCGGGCTCTGCACTGACAATGTGGAGCTTGGTTGGGATTCTTTCTCACCCTCTCTCTGCCCTTCCCCTTCTCTCTCTCTCAAAATAAATAAATAAACTTAAAAAAAAAAACTTTAAAAAGTTCAAGAGGAGACTACTAGAATAAGGATTTATCTCTGCTTCTCCCCCAGCTCTAAGATGTAAGTAAAATTACCTCTAAACCTAAATTCATTAAAAGAAGTAAGAAAGGTAGATTCAAAAAGAATAGAGCTATGTGGTCTTTTTACATGTTTATAAGCAATGTTGGCTTTTTTTCCTTTCAATAACTTGCTAAGAGTTCAAATTATTTCAGGGGATAGAATTGTTTACTAGAATCTATTCATGGATTTTATTACCAGATAGTCACATCTATAGGATTTTTAATAGACTAGATAAGTAGCTAATGTGATCAAAATGAACAAAATATCCTCTGACTTTAAATTCTGTTATGTTTGTTGCCTAGGCAGTGTAGGTTGTTGCTCTTTGATTTACTTGTATTTCTTGTGCATGGATTTACCATTTAAAATGATAAATCATTTAAAAGTCTTCAGTTTTGGGGCACCTGGGTGCTCAGTTGGTTAAGTATCTGACTCTTGATTTCTACTCAGGTCAGGATCTCATGGTTGTGAGATCAAGCCCCAAGTAGGGCTCTGTGCTGAGTGTGGAGCCTGCTTGGGATTCTCTCTCTCCCTCTCTCTTTGCCCCACCCCAGGTCTCACGTGTGCTCTTTCTCTCTCTCTATCAAAACAAACAAACAAAAAAAATGAAACAAAACAAAACAAAACAAAACAAAACAAAATCTTAGTTTCTTCATCAAATAAGAAAAGATAGCAAAATGTGAAAGAAAGTAACATTTCCTCTCATCGTAACTATCGTGGTGCTCCCATTGACTCAAAGGAATACAGAAAGAAGAGAATGACTTTTTAAAACAGGTAGTAAATGGTTCCAAATGTCCTTGATTTATTGTGTTTAATAAGTGTCATTTAAATTGTCGGACCTAGCACTCTCTGTTGAATTTTAAAAAAAAAGTAAAATATTATCTATACAAAATTATCAGCAGTACAGATAGTGTTTTTAGATACAAGCATCATTTGTAGCAACTGGGATTTTTACCTCAATGGCTGTATATCATTTCCTCTTAAAATAAAATATATTTCCAAGCTATTTGTAGAAAATGCAATAGAAGTCATTCTGGAGTCTAAAGTTTCACACAAACTCACAACTTCTCAAATATTTTGCTTTTTGTTAATTACCAAAATTGACTAGAACATTCAAGACTAAATTAAAAGCATGTACTGATATAAAGTGTTTTTTTTTAACCTGCCTCAGCAAGGGAAGGATAAAGGAAGGAATGAGAGAGGGAATACAGGGAGAGGAGCAAGAGTAAAAGTGGAAGGAGGAAAGAAGAAATAAAAGGATGAAAGAAAGAAGGAAGGAGGGAGAAAGAGAGATCACAATGGAGGGAAGAACGAAAGTAGGAAGCCAGGAAGGAAAAAAAGAAGGGTGTAAAGGGTTCAGAGAGGGGGCATTCAGGGAAGAAGAAAACAGAAAGAAAGGGAGATGGGGAGAGAGAGAAGTTCTAAGAACCCTCTTAAATGTATGCATATAAAATTGACTCTGGATCAATTGACTCTGGATCAGAACACAAATAACCTCCTGCATTCTTTTTGTTCTTAAATGGCATACTGGATTATGAAAAAGGTCTCTATATTTTCATACAAAAATTCTACATTGTTGTATACCATGCCAGATGCCACAAAACATGTGTTTCTCAATATCAACACTCCAGCCTAGAATTTTTTCATATTAAAAACCAAATGAACCTCTAGAGAAGTAGTCTTCAATGAGGGGCAACTTTGACCCCCCTTACTCTGCAGGGTGGACATGGGAGCATTTTGTTATGTCTGGAGACATTTATTTTTTTTTATTAAATGACTGAGGAGGAGGTGCCTCTGGCATTTAGTGAGTGGAAGCCAGGGATGGACCCAAACACCCTAAAATGCTAAGGGCAGCCCCTCACAACACAAATTTATCTAGGCCAAAGTGTTAATAGTGTCACTGTTGAGAAATTTTGCTGAGAAACTCTTGTCCTGTCCTCAATGTGGATGCTAGCTTAATTAAGGAAAATGCTCTCTGCACAAGACACAATTATTGAAACAGATTTGAAAGTCTGCATTGGAAAATGATGGAGGATGATGGTTAATCATATAAAATATGGACTTGGAAGTCATTCTGATATGGTTTAGGAGTCCTAGATCTTCCACTTAATAGCCAATTTAACGTGTCTGAGACTCAGTTTCCCCATCTGAAAATGGAGGCTCATAAAAGCTAATTTTTATATTTACTTAGATGTAATTACTGGATGATATTATATTCAGGGCCTGGAATATGGATAGTTGATATATTATCATGGCTTGTATTGTTGTTGTTCTTATTGTTACCAATGTGAAAGCATGAAATTAAACACACATTAAGAAATTTCTAGGCTTCCCACCAGTTTCCCTCGCATCCACCAAGTTAACTAAAATTAAGATCACTTACATCACAGCTAAGGAAATGGAAACCTAAACAGATTTATTTTTTATCACAAGCACAAGGACCTGCCATCATCTCACTTCTTCCGAGTTCTTCACATATTTATAGACTTCTATTGTTTGACTAACACAGGTTCTTCTTTACTATAAACTTCTTAGTCATTGCCTAGGTTTTAAAAAATAGTATAGCTAAGCACGCAGGTGGCTATTTATCTTAAGCAACTCACAACACTGTTAATGTCATCTTATATATGTAGAAACTGAGATGCATAGAAACAGTAAAAAGAGCAGGCAGAGGGTGTGTGTGTTTGTGTGTTACTAATTGTTATATATAAAACTCAGTACATAGAATTCAGTAATGGTTCTAAATAAAGGTATTATGGTCCCCCCCCCCTTTTTTTCCTGGCTCTTTGCATTACTACAAATCATAGTACCTTTTCAGAAACAATGAATAAAGAGCTCTATTAATCAGCAACCAGTCACTCAAAACTAGTTCATTAGGGAATGTTGAGACTGTTGAAATAAGCTGAATGATTTGGCAAAAAATGTGTTGTTACTTCCAAGAATATTATTCCATAATGACATGTAATGTCACTCTTGAAAACCTTTATATTATAGGAACACAATTTTCCCTATTAAAAGAAGACTTCAAAAACAAAGACAAGACATTAAGATAAGTGTTTTCCAAATATGGGGAGTGTTGGGATTTTATCAGTCTTGGGAATCTTAAGTGGCACCATTCTCTCAGCATTTGTCTGACAAGAAATCTCCAGAATTTTCCTAAAAACCTTTAAATTCTCTATCTCTATCTCTATCTCTATCTCTATCTCTATCTCTATCTCTGTGTAACAAGATCTGTGGGATGGGATGTAAATAAATGCAAGAAGTAAATATTCCAGCAAGGTAGTGAAACAAAAAGATAATCCCTGTGGTCAAATAATTCCTTGTGGGCTTTTATTTCTTGAAGAAGAAGAAGAAGAAGAAGAAGAAGAAGAAGAAGAAGAAGTCGTCTCTGGATTCAAGAAAGAAAATGGGCAAATGGGCAAATATATCTCATCCATAAATCAGTTCATTCTGCTGTGATGAAGAGTGGGATGTGGGACAAGAAGCCAGGAGTATTTTTGTGAAACTCTCTTCTGTAGGAAATGACAAATGAAGAAATGCTATTTATCTTTCAGGTTAAAGTTTCAAGGAACAGAGAGATGATTCTGAGATGGATAATCGGAGAAAGTGGTCAGGAATCTAAGCTTAATCTACACATGGTACCGTGGGCAGGATTCGGACAGGGTTTGGGGAAACACACTTTTGGGGATGGGGGAAAATGACCCAGATGCTGAAATATACAAGGCAAGTTTGGAAATATTGAATACACCTAACTAGGGCACAAAGTGGCTGTGAAGAGATCAGGGTTGATACAACTGGAGAGGTAGATAAAACAGTCTGAAGAGAACATTGAGAATATGCATCTGTTTTCTGTGTTTTCAAGTATTTGATTTTTTTTTCAATCGATGTCATTAGGCACATAGTGCAGGTGTTAGGATTAAAGTGTTCAATAAAAGGCAGGTGGTGAGTAAACTCTTATAGGGCTCTTTGGAAACAACTCTGGTATTCTAGAATGCAGACATGGAATAAACTTTAGGGCACCATAATCAGAATCAATAAGTCCAAACCATTTTCTGACCTTGGGTCCTCCTCTCACTTGGAGAGAGAACCAAATTGGCCCAACATGAGTCATCTGCCCAACATGTGACCACAAGAAAATGGAGACCTTTAGCTGTAGGCAACTGGCAAAGAAATATTGAAGTTATTTTAGTAAAATAAGATAGAAGGGATGCTTGATTGATGAGAAGAGCAGACATCCACCATTGTTGATGTATCAAAACAATGTTAAAAAAGACTAAATCATATACAATGTGGATGTTAAAAAAAAAAAAAAGGAAGACGTAGGGAACTTACAAGACTGCCCCTCCTCATTGTACCCTTGGAATACTGAATGGTGGAAGGAACAGCCCCTGATTTCTGTTTTCTACCGTTAGCCTTTAGTATTGCTATTTCTTATGCTTGGAATATTTATTTTCCTCTTATTGTCTGTGTAACTACTCTTCATCCTTCCATGTTAACCTTTATAAACCTTCTTTATAAGTCTCACCATTTGCCCTAGCCAGAGAAATTTATTATTATTTTTTTATATCCTAAGAACCATATGCATTTTTCTACTGTGGTATTTATAATTGCATTTAGTGTTACCAATGTTCCCAGTACAGTCTTCTTGAATTCATGGGGTATATCTTATTCAACTCTGTATCTTCAGCATTAAGCATAGTTGAAAATATTTCTTGGAATATATGATATCTGACATGATGTCTGTAGCCTCCTTCTGCCACTAAAAGCAGCAGATTTAGGGATTCCCTCATGGTTAGGTTATCATGTTTTGTTTCATTTCTTACTGGACTCAGCAGACTGCGGCAAGATGACCTGAAAGCAGCCAATAAGATGACCGTCAACCTATGAACTTAATCATTTTGTCTGAGTCAGACCATAAAAGAACTGAGACCAAAGAATGTTAATTGAATTAAATTCATGTTTAAACATGTACGTGTGGGCACACCTGGGTGGCTCAGTCAGCTGAGCATCAGACTCCAGGATTGTGGGATCGAGTCCCACATCGGGCTCCATGCTGAGCGTGGGACCTACTTGAGATTCTCTCTCTCCCTCTGCCCATCTCCCTGGATTGCTGTCTCTCTGTCTCTAAAATAAATTTTAAGAAAAAGAAAGGAAAGGAAAGGAAAGGAAAGAAAAGAAAAGAAAAGAAAAGAAAAGAAAAGAAAAGAAAAGAAAAGAAAAGAAAAGAAAAGGACCCACATGTGGCTAGTGGCTACCATATTGGGAAAAGCCTGTCTAATAACAGCTAACTATTGATCACAACAGCAGGAATGACAGTGGAGGCAGAGATGGGCCAAATCACAGCTGTAACCAGGAAGAGATGAAGAGATTCATGGAAGTCAGGATATGAACAGACTGTTGAAACTAGACGATATAGTGAATAACCTTTCAGTTCCTTGAGGGGCAGTGTTTCAGCTGCTGAGAGAGACCATGAACATTTTTCTCACAACTACTGAAACAATCTTCAAATGCCTCATTCTTTGAAACATAAAAACAATACAAAATGCAATTAATTAATAATAAAATACTCTGGGGGGTGCCTGGGTGGCTCAGTCAGTTAGGCATCCAACTCCTGGTTTCAACTCAGGTCATGATCTCATGGTTCTTTGGATAGAGGCCCTCATCGGGCTCTGTGCTAACAGCTCAGAGCCTGCTTAGGATTTTCTCTCTCCCTCTCGCTCTGCCCCTCCCCTGCTCGTTCTCTGTCCCTCTCTTTCAATATAAATAAACATTTAAAAAAGAATGAACATAAAATACTCAGGGTTGTGTGTGTGCGTGTGTGTGTGTGTGTGTGTGTTGTTTTCTTTTGTTGTGTGGTGGTTTTGTTGTTTTTAAGGAAGGGAGACAGAGAGCAACCTTTTGGGGATTCATCCCCTTCTTACCACCATCCCCATTACACTTGCCTCTTACCCTTTCACTTGCCACCCCAAACACCTGCATATCTATTCCTTTCTATTTCCCCATCTTGATCCTCTTTGAATTATTCAAATCTTCCTGCTGTCTCAAACCCCCTGGTCTTCAGACACAGTTAACTTTGCCTAAAACCTCCATCCTCATTCCTAATCTTGGATGCCTTTTTAACTGGCTATTCCTACCACTTAAAGTCCATAATTACCTAAACATTTCTATTTTCCCATCATTAAATACACCAAGCACCCAGTACTGTGTGGTTCTTTCTGTCACAATGTGTTTTTCCTCTGGGTGCCTCCCACCTATATTATATAACTCTATAAGAGAAGGGACCAGCCATATCTTGCCAATCACTATTCCCCAGACATCTAGCATCATGTTTGATATATCTCATATATCTCTGTTAAGTAATTATATCCACATTTCCTGGAGGAAATGCACAATGTTAAAAAGGTGAGAGGGGAAAAGAATGTTTGAGCAACTTTTCTCAAGAGCATCATACATTTTAAGAAATTTCACTCTGAATTAAAGTATATTTATGCATTTGAAAAAAAGGAGAAACACCTTTGAAAGCCAGAATGGCAAGGACCATTTTAACAGGTAACTTTTTCAGAAGTTGTTTACCTGCCCGACTGGAGAAGACTGAGAAGTGGCATCACATCTTTGAGAAGATGTGATTGAGATACACTTTCTGATTTGAATCTTAGCCTAGAAATTACCACTGTGCCAGATATGATTATAACCACGACTTGCATACTGGTTAAAATTGAATCAGGTTACAGCTTAAAAAAAAAAAGAGAGAGAGAGAGAGAGAGAGAGAGACCTAATGGGAACATCTAGACATCCCTGGATTGAAGTTGACCATGGTGTGAGTGAAATAAATATGTTCCATCTGATTTCTCTATGCTGGCTATTTTAAATCTTTTTTTAAAAAATGTTTATTTATTTATTTTGAGAGAGACAGACAGCGTGCAAGCAGGGAAGTGGCAGAGAGAGAGGGAGAGAGAGAGAGTCCCAAGCAGGCTCCAAGCTGTCAATGCAGATCCCAACATGTGTCTTGATCTCAGGAACTGCAAGATCATGACCTGAGCCAAAATCAAAAGTGGGATGCTTAACCAACTGAGCCACCTGTGTCCCCTATGCTGGTTATTTTAAATCTTTGTGAAAAGAGTGATACTCTGGGAGTTCTTTGTCATGGAACTGTGGGAGAGTCAGTATGCAGAGATCAAGGCCTTCTATTCATGAGTCCAATGAAAACAAGGAATGCAAATGCCATTTCCAATTTACTTCTAATAATTTGGCTCCAGCCCACTACACTGAATCATTTTTTTTAAATATCTGTGACACAGGTTGAAACTAAACCCCAGTATATCCTTCTGTTGACATATCTTCCTGCCCTTCTCAAAAAGTTAAAATATAAACTGGGGCCTTCATCTCCAGTGAAACACCAAAGCAATGAATGATTCTTTGTCAGTGTTGGATCTGATTACAATAGAGTGAAGGTTATTTTTCCACCTGTGACACTGTCATTATAATCGTCTGACTTACATTTATAGTCAAGTGGGAGTGTTTCTCTGATGACTTAGAGCCTTTAAACCCGAGGATAACAAAATGCTGGCTGTGAAGTACATATAAATCCTAAACAGAGAGAAAAATCAAATCATCTGTTACACTATTTGTTTTCATCCAATAAAAGATGGAGAAAAATAGAAAAAAAAATGAGCCTGGAGTATGCCAGGCAATTTAAGGAAAGATGGCAACAGGCAGGATACTAAACATCTCTCTGCATCCCGGTAATTGACATGGCAGGAGCATAGCTCAAGTATTACAAAACAAGATGACTCAGTGAAGGATGAGTTTCTTTGGTAAGAGCTCTAATACTGGTCCTGTTCATCCTCTTTGCCAATAACATCCATAGCCTTGAAGCAAGTGTTCCAATATCGTAGCATTCTCAATTGCCCTTTCTATTTCTTAAGCCATCTATGGACTGATAGCCCCTGTCCACTGTGGCTGAGAATTTATCACTTCTCTTCTTTAGTTATGTTCCCAAATTATTTTTTAGTCAATGAGAATGTCCAGTATTTCTTAGATTGGCAACTATTTTTATAGCAGTTTTTTCAATAGCTTCATTTCGAGAGGTTTAACAAAATCAACTACCCTTGACAACCGTAGTCAAATTTTACCGTAATTCCCAGATGGATGGTCAGAGACAGTCATATTGGAGAACTCACATTGAAATAATCTAATTTGCACACTGAAGCATCCATCCATGTTTTCTCTGGTGATGAAATACTGAATAATAGGTTCACTGTAGTTGTCAGGTTTTTTTTTTTTTTTTTTCTGCGTGGTTATATATTATTCTCTTCAAAATATAAACTTCACATTTAATTTACAGGCTTAGCAGAGTTAAGGTTTAGGCTTTACATGAAGATTATTTCCTTTGCATTGTAACAATAATCTCTGAAGTTATGTAGCATATCATATTTACTTTACTGTCATAAGAAATACCTAATGTCAAATATCACACTGGACCGATTATATACATTTTTTACATACAATTTTCTTTGAGAGCATTATCAGCTGAAAAGTGTCCAATGTTTTACAGTTAAATTGTTTCACTTATTACTTTTAAGTTTTTTCACTCAACTGCCCGTAATTTTAGAATATTTCAAAATATTCTCTTTTTTTATATTGTTAATGTAAAAAAAAAGTCACCCATTTCATGAATTTGACATTCATCACAGTATTTCTTCTTTCTATTTCGTGTATATTAGGCTCTAAATGTGACACTTTATACTACTTTTTACTGAACGTAATATAATGAGCTCTTATTTGTGGCATTTAAGTGGAAGTATGTTTAAAGTTTTTGATCCAAAGAAAAAAGCAAATCTCCTAAATGTAAACCAAACTGGGACCTTCCAGAAAAAGACACAATGTAAAAATTTTTTTAATGAATTGGATGATGATGATTCCTGCATCGAGAAGATTATGAGCTCTTTTCAAGTTGCCTAAGGACTTTATGCACATTGACCTGCATCTCTTACAAAGTCCACCTTTTGTGATGTAGGGGTTGAGATTTTTATATTGCTGGTCAGGAATATCCCTGATAACTAGGGTAACCACATAATCTAATATTGAGGGTAATTGTTAGTGACTTTACTGGACAAAGACGTAAACCAGCACTGTCCGGGTCAAACAGGGACATACTGAAGTAAGGTATAAGAAGAAGAATTTTAGTAATGGACTCTCAAATTGGTATCAATTGAGGTAGTTTTTGATATATAACAAGGTCAGCAAACTATAACTCACTGGTCATGTCCAGCCTACTGTTTGTTTTTGTATGTCTGCCCGGTTAATTAACAATGGTATTTACGCATTTAAATAACTGAAAAAAGTCTGGGATGCCTGGCTCAGTTGGCTGAGCATTCGACTTTGACTCAGGTCATGATCTCCCTGTTTGTGGGTTTGAGTGCCATTTCGGGCTCTGTGCTCACAGCCCAGAGCCTGGAGCCTGCTTTCCATTCTGTGTCTCCCTCTCTCTGCTCCTCCCCCATTCATGATCTCTCTGTCTCTCAAAAATAAACAAACATGAAAACAATTTTAATAAATAAATACTTGAAAAAATCCGGAAATGTGTTTTCTTTTTCATCATATGAATACCTACACAATATCTTTGATTTTGCTTCTTGAATTGCAAAACCTAGAATAGTTGCCATCTAGCCCTCTACAGAAAAAGTTTGCCAACCTTTGTATATGCTTATATCTTTTAGTCTAATCATTCATATTGTTTAATACTTTGCTTCTTATCCAAATCTGTTTTGATGTTTCTCACAACTGAATAAAATATAGACTCCCGTAAAGAAAAAAGACAAAAAGATCCCTCTGAACTCCAGAGAATGCAATTGTCCCCACAAACATGGATAAATATTGATTTACATAGTAAATATTTTATTCTATTAAATTCCTCTTAAACTAAGAATTATCACTGAAAACTATACTAAAAGATACCTTTGATCCTCATTTGGTAATACTCAAATCTGTAAAAATTATCATAGAATACTTGGATCTCTAAAACTCTATAGTCTCTCAGTGAATCATAAACTCCAGCTTAAGAAATACTAATCTGGGGCGCCTGGGTGGCGCAGTCGGTTAAGCGTCCGACTTCAGCCAGGTCACGATCTCGCGGTCGGTGAGTTCGAGCCCCGCATCAGGCTCTGGGCTGATGGCTCGGAGCCTGGAGCCTGTTTCCGATTCTGTGTTTCCCTCTCTCTCTGCCCCTCCCCCGTTCATGCTCTGTCTCTCTCTGTCCCCAAAATAAATAAACGTTGAAAAAAAAATTAAAAAAAAAAAAAAAGAAATACTAATCTAGTGTATTCCAGTTGTACTGTAGCTTCTGGACATGTATTCAAATAGTTGTTTCTATCTTAAAGTTAGGTTTAAAACAAAGTAAATGACCTGGCCATCTTATAATCTTATTTCTTTATTTTTCCAGTTTTTTTTTTTTTGCCCTCCCTTCCTTTCCATAAAGGTATTATAAATTGTTTAAATACACAGTCAAATTTTTATAACAATCCATAAAAACTGTAATAAAAATGGTCTGTGTAATATTCTATAAAACACACTTGGAAGAAAACCTGACATTATCTAATCAAGTTACTACTAATTTACCAAGTCTGAGATATTGTAATGTAATTTCAGTTAAATTACCAAAATAAAACATCTTGTTTTTATCTTTCCCTTTAGATTGCTTATTCAGGTGTTTCTTTAGTGAACTCTTTTTTTTTCTTTTTTTTTTTTTAATTAGGCATATTGATTAACATTTTTATTTTTCAAAGCCCATATTAATTTCTGAGATCATATCTGACATTTATTTGTTGACCTCATACATCTTTCTTATGACCTTTCTGGTAATGGATTATTTGAATCATAACTTTTAATGGAAAAAATAAAACTGAACATCACAAGTGAACTATAATTTTTGTTCAGCATCACCTGAGAGGGTTGGGGGCAAATTTTACATTTATGAATGATTAAGCATCTTCTACATCCTCCCACAGGAGTTTCATTAAATAGGCAAAATTATTTCTGTGCAGGTCACACTTATTAAATTCAACCAATGAATAAAATTTCCATTTAGCAGCCGCACAACAGGAAAAAATAAAATTAGTGTTAAAGGAGAGCATAAATGTTTAGCATTCCACATTTTACATTCATATCTTTTCCTCACTCCCTGCAGCTTGGAAAATTTATATTATCTTTGTTAATCACCTTCCTCCATGCAGTTTATAAACAAGTATTAGAGTAGGGATGAAGATAAGAGAAAGTAAACAAATGGAAGTTCAGTCTCTATTCACTCTACCTTCTAAGAGCTCAAGTAGTGATATTGTAAATTTCCATTAAAATAAAGCTGATTGGGTTGCAAATCCTCTAGTCCTTTGTGAGCAACCTACATCCTACCACCTCCAGGGAAAATTAGGTTTACTTTTGAGAGGAGAAAAACACAAAGCAAATAACTTAAAGTATGGCAAAGAGCTTTAAGGTGGGGACACACACACGCACACACCCCAAGATAACATATAAAAAGAGAAAAGGGAGAAGACAAAAACTAATAAATAAATTTCTTTGTGAAATCAGCCTGTTTAAAACCAAAGTAACTCTGAGAGTTCTACAATTCTCTGATTGCTTTTGATAAGGCTGACGGTCGGTTGTGATCATTCATATCCTCACACCTAGACTATTTATCCAGCCAGTGTCCATCAAAACCTCTTGGCCTGATAGATTCGGCCAGGGGTATTCAGCAGGAAGAAATTAGGCTATGCTGTTTTTAAGATTTACAATTTGCTGTCAGAAATCCCATACAAATTACAATTACTGCTGGGTATGTTGTGCAATGTCAAGTGAAGATAATTACCTGCCAATCTACATAATTAGCGCCCCCATCCCCCAAATTCCCACTTTACAAATGCCTATTTTATTCAGGTAAATGAGGAGAATTCTTTTCTTTGTCATTCTTCTAACTCATGCAAAATGTTTTGATTGGTACCTAAGCAAGCAGGGGGAAAATGTTAGTCTCGGCAGAACTTTACGTTGAAACTTTTTTCAACCTGAGAACAATTGTTATAGAGTAAAATCCTTCATATATGGCTCGTCTAATAGCTTTCTTTCACCTTATATGGCAGGTGTTACGGGAATTTTGAGATGAATCTTATAAAGCATTTGTAAACCATAATGTGTTCTATAAATGCAAGATAATGTTGTGCTAAGTCAAGCTTCTAAGTAACCAGATGAAACTCTTCCAAAGAGCCAGAGATGATAGAATAATGAGACTTAAGCCTTGGAAGCAATGCACATAACTTTCGTTGGCCTGCTTCTCGGGTCTACCTTCTTTCTAAATGTATCACTGTATTTTAACATTTTTGAGATTTTAAAAAGAATATATTTTTAACCTAAGAATGCAGTTTTAGGGTAAAGAGAAATATATATTGGCCAAATCTAAATAGAAAATGTTAAGCAGGAAAACACAGTGATTTCACTTTATTACCGTTCCACTGACTTCTGCACTGATGTTTGGTTCTCACCATTAGGAATGCAGAGAGCCCAATGAATGCATATATCATTGGGTCACCTCATTACAACTTGCAGCAGACTTTCTCAACATGCTTCACTCTCAATTCCTTCTTCAGAGAAGGAAGGCTGCCAGCCACAATCAATTTACAAAGATATCTTTGACTAAAGAAAGAATATGCCATTCTATATAAAGTATGTTGGATTTTCATCCAAGCAAGGGGGAAAAAAAAATGGTAGAGAAACTTCCATGCAAGGATCTTGAGAATGACTATTTTCCCACACAGGTAGGTGTTGGCAGTGCGGTGGTGAGATGGGACAAAAATACCATGGAATCTATTAGCATACGTAGAAAGTATTTTCTTTCCCTTTTAAGTCTCTGAGCTGGATTAGAGAAGAGAATTTGCCTGTTTGAATAGACACCAACTAAATCAAGAAGATAACCATTATAGTTAGGGGTATAATCTGATTGCAAAAAGTAAACATAAGAGTTAAATAGATAGATAGATAGATAGATAGATATAGTAGTTGATTGAAAAAAATATACAAAGCAGAGGAAGCTTAAGTAAAGAAAATGAGTAAGATAAAGATTCTATCTTTTGCTTCCAGTTTTTTCTCTACATATCACATAATGTAAGACTCTTTAAGTCTCTCACGTATTTGTACTCACCACTGTTTTAGACTAAAAACAAACATTTCCTGAACAGATACATTTGACTTAGAATGTTTTACCTTAAATGTGAAATTTCTCTAGATAACGCCTGAAAAGATCAATCTTCATATTCATGATGAGAAGTTCTTCTACTGTCCACTTAACGTGTAAAAAGCTAGCTAGGTAACTGTCTTAGGGATTATTTTGATGAAACTGAAGAATCCAAGTTCTATTCCGTTATAAAGTGAAGTGATATGACAGCTATGCATGGTGTCCTCTAAATCAACAATTACTGCAGCATTATCTTCTTTACTCCATCTTAATTTAGCAGAACTCAAACCATTTTAAATCAACCTGGTACATGCATCCATTCACTTCTCGTCCAATCAAACTGGAATTACCTGTCAACAGAGAAGTACACTTACGAGTGTGAAACCATTTGACCATGTTATATTTTAATTTGCAGAGACAAAAATGACAAGCAATTTATTTACATAAAACTGTACAAAAGCAAATTAAATTATGTAAAGTATTTCATAAATAGTTGGACGAGTGTTTAATACATTTCGTCATGTTTAGCATAGTTGCGTGCATAGTGACTTATAATAAACGATGATAAATTGTTCTCTGCTTCACTATCAACATCCAAGTAGCAGAACAATAGTCAATGATTAACATTACAAACAGATCGTACCACACTGAATGCAAGTGCTTTAAAATGTAGGAAAAGTTGTCTGAAAGTAAACCCTAGGTAGCTGAAAAAACGATGCCTCCCTCCAGATGTTACTTATACCTCTGCCTGGGTCCCAACTAACCAGCTTTAGAATATTCAGGATCATCTTCACTTTTTTTTTTCCCTCCTAAGGACACATTGTATATTTATCATTGATACAATATACCTAAAATTACTTGGTCTTTGGATTTCTCAGTCCTGTTTTTAGGGATAGCTTGACTCTTGGCGGCTTCTTTGGGTCTGTGTGTTATTGTATTTTCTTGTAAGACAGCTTCCTAGGGTAGCCTTTCAGCCAGACATCTTCAGTACCTTCTTAGTTTTTCTTTCCATAAAAATAATGCCTCCCTTGTTTTCTGAAACTCAGGCAGCAGGCCAGTCAGAAACCATACAGAAATGATATCTGGAGGTTCAGAATGAGCATTAGATTTGAGACTGAAGCTATGGACATACACTTAAATTTTAATATACATAAATTTATATAGTTACTCATTAATTTATAAATGTGTCCTAATGTATAATGCATGCAAAGTTCACTTGAGATTCTTGCGTACAGAAAACAAGTATGGTTGATATACTGTCCAACCGAAATGAAACAGCAGCTAAAAGAAAAAATAACAACAAAAAGGAAATAAAGAACAGAAATTCGAAATCAATATTTGACCTTGCAGAATGGACTGATTTCACCCCTGATAATATCTCTCTGTGTTACTATTACAATAAATGCTTTAGCCTTCTAGTCAGAATTAAGCAGCCCATATTAATTAATGCCTTAGTTTTGTTTTATGAATGAACGGTATTTAAGACTGGTCCATTATCTGAGTTTGTCAGAAGGCAAATTTTTAATATATTATTTATTATTTTCAGAAAATAAACATGGATAAATATACAAGATCAAAAAAGTCGGGAATAGCCCATTTTCCCTCATTGTCCAAACCCAACAACCGTTTTTTTACCATAACAACAGGTATAAAAGGCACAGTTGCTTATTTTGCATTCACTCATTTATTTTTTTTTGTGTCTTTTTATTGATTTTTTTCAAAAGCACTCTATATATGGAGTGGCACCAGATTTAACCTATTCAAAATAAAAGTCATACAAACACAAAATATATTTCTGTGTCATGCCAGCTCATTATATAATAAACATGTTATGAGAGCTAATTCTACTAGAATTACTGCGAATACTTACAGTACACGGAATTTTATTCTTTCACACCCATTTTAGTTCTAAAGAGAGGATCACGAGTTAAATGACAATGACATGGCTGTCTTGAACATGGTGCAAATGTCATTGGGGAATGTGGATCCAATTAATCCGAAGGTCCAGTATGACCCGTATTAGCTTTATAGACAACAGAAGGGTTTCAAAATAGAGTGAAATGAGCTATCTAATGGTTTCAAGTGTCTCATGAAAGAAATAAAAAAATGCATTAAAAAAAGTTTGTTGAACACCTGTGTTATGCAATTGAGTATTTGCTTCGTAACGTGCAAGAAAAAATATGTATACATTTCATAAGTATCTTTAGAAGTATTTTGTCTTAATAGGTACTTACAGATTATACAAGGCAGAACTGCTTTAATGCAGTTTCCTAACAAAGTACTAGAATTGCATCTTTCCATCATGTAAATAATAATCAAACATAAACATGTTCAATTATTGATATTTTAGTCCAACGTTTTTGTTTCAATTACATATCTTCTTTCATCCTAACTATTATACATAAACTAACATCCAAATGAAAACTCCATTTAAGAAAGAGCAGAAGGAAATGACCCCCAAAAAGTAGCCCACCAAACAGAGAAGTGGTTTTTAAAGATAAACGTTTTGATGACTTAATAGTGAGTTCACAACCTCTAGTCCAGGCTGCTTCACCTTATAGTCTAAGAAATTCTGTAAAGAATAAAACTATCCAAAACTACACTATTTCTAGAGTGCCATCAGCCTATGTCTTAACCAGGTTGCAAACATTCAGTTTTGGGAACATTTGCTCTCTTCACCTGTTATCCCCTATTCAGTCCCTGGATTGTCACTTTTGTCTGAATGTCCCAGCTCAGTCTCCAATTATGTTAAATCATCTTCTATAGAACAAATGACTCAAAATCTATATATTCTGGTTTGGATTTTTTTTTACACTGAAAAAAACTTCATATTTTCCCACATTGAGATGTACATACAAGGAAACATATCATTGCCCAGAACTCCTTTCTTTCGTGTTCAGTCTGGATTTGTTTTAACTCATATGAAATAATGTCCAAAATCACACTTGTGACAAATCAATTAGGGTGTCACCTTGTTTCAATGTTGTGAGTTTTAAAAGAGTGCCATATTGCACAGGATCCAGAATTAATGCACTTGTGTTATCTGAAAGAGTGTGTCAAACACATGAAAAACTACAATTGGTATTTTGAAATGTAAAGAATAAGGCCAGGAAGCACAACCTGGATTCTAAAATGGTTAACAGTGAGTTTAACTTAAAAGACTATATGCCCACATATCCTTCTTTCTCTACCTTCCCACAAATATGATTTTTAAAAGTGGAATCTTCCCTGCTAATATTCTTTTTTGAAACTAAACTTGAACCTAAACTAATCACCTACTCTAATACCAAAAATACATCACTTTAGTTTTTCATTTTCTGAGCTTTCAAAGAAAATCCATTTTACAAGAGAATGCCTGTTTTCGGGTATGGAGACAACATAAAATAAGCTAGTGTTGGAGTATTTCTGTGGGCGCATGGGTTCGGTTGCTTTTGTTTCTTAATGAATTTCCATGTCGAGACCAAATCTACCTCATGATTTCCCTGATCTGCCGTGTGATCTTTGGCCTTTTAATGACAATTAATGACAATTGTTCCAGTTCGTTGGTAATAGCGGTGTCGTTCGGGAAAAAATATATATATATATATATATAATTTTTACAAGTTATAATTAGTGTAATTGACTTGTAATTGGCCAAGATTGTGTCCCTACAAAAAGTATTCAATGGACGTATGGGGTTGAAGTTGATACTCCTGACTTGAAAAGAACAACGTATGCCAATTTGGGACTGCAATCTCCAGCGGGGTATTGTCTAGTTGTCAGTCTCTGTTATTAGAATATGGCACCTGTGAGATTCTCAATATGCCTCTTATGGAGTCCCCCTTTATAAGAACTGTACCTCTACAGGGACTCTATCATTTTGGGGAGATTGCCTTTCATGGTGATTAATCATATCCTGATGGTATATCTGAAATACATCTTACCTGATCTGTTTTTGGTTTTGGTTTTGTTGTTGTCATCGTTGTCGTTATTATTAGTATTATTTTATTTTCACGTTTATTTTTTTGACCAGCCGGATGGCATTCGAACTAAATCAAAGTGACAAAATCATGCTTCAGCTTAGGGATAATGAGAGTGTGTTGTGTTCTGCTAATCAGGCTTGTTACCATGAAAGAAAACTTGCAACCATCTTTTTTTTTTTTTTCCTCCTTGGAGGGGGATGGGGAAGAGGGATAGCAGGTGTTGGGAATAATCGGTGAAGGGGTTAGACATGCAAGTAACAAGGATGGTTTCTACATTGTACATTACAATCAGGCTAACAGTATCACTAAAGGCCTGATCTGGAGGCAGAAGTGGCAGGCAAAGCTTTGTCTCTTTGGTAGCCCCCTCTTTTTGATTAAACGGTTTTTCTTTGTAAGGTTTTTTTTTTGCCCCTTATTCTCCTTCTCATACATGAAAAGAACTTTGTTGTTCTCCTTTAGAGCCTACAGGTAAACTTCTCTTCTAGTGAGAGTATTGACAGGAGATGGCTTGTATTCCCCTGTTTTTGTAAGGGGAATATCCTCGGGGTTGGCTTCCTCATTTTTGCTGAAACTAGCTGCACTGAAGGTCTCATAGGACGAGGTCAACTTTTTGTTCAGGAGGTTTCTGTTGCGGTCACCCATGATGGCGGCCTCGCCATTGGCCAGCTTTTCCTGGCTTCCTCGTTCATCAACAGGCATGAAAGTGGAGAGTTTGGGCTGGCTCTTCTTCCTCTCTGGAGAAGTACGGACTGGCATCCAGCAGGAGTCTGAGTGGCCATATTCGTCACACTCACGGGTACACTTCCCAGTCAGGGCTACATCTGGAAGAGGTCTTGAATCTGAAATTCAAGGAGAAGGAAACGTTAAAGTTGGCCACCCTGCAACTGGCTTTCCTGATATGTATGAAATTGGAAGGGGGGGACATATATATATTATATATGTATATAATATATATATAATATATATATATAATTTTTCATATTATTTTCCTTTTTTCAACACCCCGTACTTCATCATTACCATAGAGCCGTTTTGATTTCATATCCATTAAAGATAAGGTTTTGCGAAAAGAACAAATACTATGGAAAGAAAGGCATGAACAAACTAATACATTTAAGTCTGTAGGATAGATAGGTACACATGCATTTGTTACAGAACAGGGACATGTGTATATTCTCAAGTAGAAATAAAGTGCATATGTGTATTTGTATGGGTATAAATGTTTCCACATGCATAAGAAACGTTATTAAACCTAAATAGATAATTTGCTCTATTTATAAATTATCCCAGAAATCGTGTACTTTTGCCAATTGGATTTCATCCTGCTTATACATTATTCATGGAATGCAAATAGGCAAAACCTTATATTTAAAAGACATTCTAAAACATCAGGGTGACTCAGCAGAAGCTAAATTGACAGCACATTATTTGGTAAAAAGTAAAAAAAAAAAAAAAAGCAAAGTACAAGTAGGTTATGGATGTGAACATATTAGCAACATCATCACCTACCCCACCCTAGCCCACACCCACCTCCCACCCACCATGTCACATGACCTAATATGTGCTGTAGGATAATCCCTTAAGTGTTCACAGAAGAAAACATTTGCCAGTGTGTTTGCTGAATAGAAATATTAGGTGAAATGCAGCGTATTGGGTAAATGCAGTCAAGCTC
This sequence comes from Prionailurus bengalensis, assembly GCF_016509475.1. Taxonomy (NCBI): domain Eukaryota; kingdom Metazoa; phylum Chordata; class Mammalia; order Carnivora; family Felidae; genus Prionailurus; species Prionailurus bengalensis. The sequence goes on from NC_057344.1 coordinate 180,783,821, forward strand.
ATAAAGTTCTGATGAAATAGCGTGTACACCTAATGAATGTGAATGCCTTGTAGAACTGGAAATGTCTTCTAGTACTGTGAAGCGAAGTCATATCTAGAGAGTTCTTAGGGATCAGGATTAGAGATGGAAATTGAGAATTATCTGAATACGTAAGCAAAATCATTAATATGTGTCTGTCTTTGGAGAATATGTATGCATTTTCTTACTCGACATTTTTTAACAGACTATTTTTCTTTGAAAAAGAGAGAGAGAGAGAGAGAAACTGCTCTACCTCAACAGATTCTAAATGAATTGCTTCTAGGGTATTATTTAGTATAAATTTTAGTTTATTTTATTGTCAAACAAAAGAACATAATATGACTGCGCTCCAATTTATATCATATGGCATCATGTTGTCTTTCTTTCTTTCCTTCTTTCCTTCTTTCTGTCTTTCAACAAGGCTTTGCACTTAAAAGACTGACAAATTTTAGCCTCTGCAAATACATTCACATCAATGGAATCAGTGAAATTTGCTTCTACATAACCTTGCGTAGATTTGGTTTAAAATAGACAAAGGGGTTATTTACATTATCCCCAATATATTTATACTGTCTGCTTCTGTCTCCACACACCATCCTCTATAATTTAACATTACATTCCTATCTGGGCTATCATTTGTATAGGCTATTTCAGAAGTTTTACCCTGCCAAATCTCCTAAATCAAAGCAGTCCAATGCATGCCATTTTTCCCCCTGCAGTGATGGATAACTGAAGTATTGACATTTGTCAGCCCATTGATTTTTGAGCCACTATGGCCTGAGATTTTTATGCTGTGTGCTGAGAGTTCAATGAGGAAATGCCAGTGCTCTTCCCAGAAAATCTACAGTGACTTTAATCTTTCCAAAAGGTAAAATGCAAAGATAATTATTTATTGTAGTTGCACATGCTGTGCTATTTGACTTCTAAGGGGGAAGACCCTACTAATTGTATCATCAAAAGATAAAGCACTTTCTTATTCATTTTCTTATGCCAAAAATTCCCTCTGTGTCTCTCAAACACATATTTTAGATGCATTAAAAAAAATCAAACTATTGGCAATTTTAGGAATGATTTTTGTAATGTAGTTAGTTTAAATGAACAAAATGTGAGGTCTTTGGGAATATTTTCCATCTTGGGATGCTTTATTTATTTGAAGCTGACTTAAATGCCTTGAGCAGGAAAAACCCTTATAAAAATGACAAGTGTAAGATCAGACCTATTTTATTCTAAATATTCCTTTTTTTTTTGCATCACTTTAACAAGTTCAAATTTTTCTTTTTCTTGTATGATAGTGCCTCTCAAAAAAACAAGAAAGTGATCAGGAATAAAGCTACTAAAATAGGAAAAATCTCTTTGAATGTGGTCATCATTCCCTGTAAAAATGACCCAGAATGCTCTCCAAACCTCTAAGTTTACTTAAGTCTCACACAACGTGTCAGTTTACTTGCACAGTGATTTAGATGTCCTCTGCTTTGGGGGGATTCATTCGTGTTTTCAGTCTTAAATTTGTGGCACTTTGTCTTTCTTTTGCTTGAGATACATTTAGAGACAGCTCGGAGTGCTGTGTAACATGCAAACAATTCTTCTTACCTGTTGTTTTACACGTGTACCTGAATGCCCTGTAGTTGATAAGAAATTATATTTATTTAGATTGACTCAATTTCTCATCAAGTAGAAACGAGATACTCTTCAATTTCTTCCCTCAGCCTTTACTTCATAGTCTGGATTATTTCTTGTGAAAATCGATTTCCTCTTATTGCTTTCACCAAAGGCAACTTGTCTTCTCTGCCATCAGCCGCCTGTGGGCTGTCACGTCTCTATCCAAGAGGCACGACTTTTAATAAGGATCTCCCATCACTTCCAAAGTCAGACACTTGATTGGGGACCACAGTGGAAGTTGACAAGCCTAATTGGCTGAGACATGTTGCAGTGTTTGTCATCACATTTAGAAAATAATCGAGAGAGGCTATAAGAGATTCATCACAAGCAATCAAAACTTCCAATCTTGATGAGTCAAATGAATCCTCAAAAGCAATGCCAATGGTTAACAAATGCAATTTATATTATGATGCTATTTATTAAGGGAAGGCATGAGTGGAATAGTGTTTTCCTGTGTCTCTATATTTTCTTATTTTCACTATGCAAGTCTACTTTTTTTTTTTGTAACACAAAAGTTATATAGGGTCTTCAAGAATCATTGAAGGTACTTCTTCTCCCTTTCATAAAAGGTACACTCTTAAAATGTCCTGCTTTGTGGAATTACAGAGGCACACCTTACACAGCCAGTAACCATCTTTCAGTCTTCCATCGAAGGATGTGGTTTTGATATCTAAGAACATTATTTCACTCTTTGGTCTAGTACTACGTCTTTTAATTTGGACCTGAGTGAAGACAGGAGGTAGTTAATCACAACTCTTGTCAGTTGGCATTGAGTAAATCAATAAAAAGTAAAATATTCTGTATCAAATTAAATGGTATTCACTATCAGCATTTTCCACCACAAAATCGGTTCGTTAGAGCCCCCCTCCAAACCCCTGCTTAATCATATCAAATCTTGCAAAAAGTGGATGTAGGAATGATATTCATCAGATCCTATGGCTGCTTTAGCATTGCCTGTGGCATTCCAGTTATGCTATTTACTAGAACCATCACATCGGCTTGGAGAGTTAACGGCCTTTCTTAGGCATTAAGTTAATTTGCTTCTTGCAAGTCCAGCTTTAAGCCATCCTAATAGCTGACAATTTATAGCATAGAAAGTACTTTCCCACGCCCACTCTTTTTACTTATCACCTTAGCCCAAGAGCAAGGAGGGTGGCAGCAGTGAGGGGCCCAGTCTCGGGAACAGAGAAGGCCAAAGAATAAGTGTTTTGACTTTCACTTTAGTGTCGCTCATAACACCATAATGCTCCTTCTTAAAATGTAACAGCTGGGTAGTTAGAGGTCAACTGCGGCTACCCATGGCCATAAGGAAAAGCTAGAGTCTCCAAAGGAAGAGGAAAAAAAAAAAGTGTCTGGGCAGCTCAGGACATAGGTTCCACAAAGTCCCCAATCTTACTACTTCGTGACAAAAATGGTGAGACCTCCCTAAAACCATACATCTCTTAAAGTAGAGGAAATTATAATGAATTTAAGGACTCGAGCTCTTTCTCAGAAAAGAAGTGCAGGCGTCCTTACTGGGCTCGGTAGATGAGCCGACCTGGGAAAATGCTGGTACAGTGATCTCAACAATAAGTGACCGACAGACCATATGTGGAATCATCAGAAAGAGCAAGGAAACCCCAGATTTATGCAGGCATTTCATGTTTCCTGACGCTGTCCTATACAGTTCAGAAACCATTACAGGCATCTTTATTACTGAAAGGAACTGTATGGTTCAGACTTCTTGAAGACAGATCTGCACCAGTAGGGATTTTCGTATGCTGAGTTATGCATCCTGTCAGAATCCTGGGCACCCCCTTTACTTCAGGCCCTTGGCTTGGGGCTGAAGATACAAGGATATTTTCTTCTCCTAAGAGAAGGCATGAACATGTTGCATTTATAGTTTTAAAATATTTCCAATGAGGTTTTCTTTCAAGCTCAGTTATTTAAAGCTATCTGCATCGTTTCCTTATTTGTTCGATACACAAATTACTTAACTCTCTGATCCTGTGATAAATGAGCTGTTAGTCAAGGTGTTGATGTTCATACCATTCCTACAATTTTTTTTTTAACTCAAACACTGGAATATTATTAAAATTACTTGAGAAAATTCTGCAAATGAAAAATTGTGTCATTCTCTCCTTTTGGGGAGGGGAAAAACACATAGAGGCACCTTTTGCTTTTCTTTCTTTTTAAAGTATTTTCTTTTTATACTTCCAGATTTCCTGTTATACAAAGACTTCTTTTTCAAAAGTCACATCTAAATTCTGGTGGAATTTACTGGACAATGAAAAGGTTTTACAAAAGGATGAACAACAAAAAGTAAGACAATTGGTAATGGTTTTCCAACAAATATTTTAACATTACCTTTATTTTTGTAATCCAAAAGAAAATGTCTCTTTTACTCAAATGATTGAATAAAGGGCTTTATTTTAAAATGGTTGTAAGAAAATGATTCACTTTTGTTTTATATAATACAACTGAGTACATGATTAAATAAACCCTTTACTGGAAAATTATTATTGCAGTCAACCAAGAACACGTGTCAGGGGATGAAATCCACAAAGCTCACATGGACTTCGACTTGGCTTTTTAATGTAAATAAACTAAAGATCCCTACCTTTTATCTGTGTGGGGAATTTGGGAAAACTGAAAAGGTAAGCACATAAATAGATAATGGAGAGGGTAGGAACCATTGATGCGGGCAAGCAGTTTGTAATCCTTTAAATGTCTGAATACTGTCTGGAAGAAGGGGAGATTTACAGTTACCTGAGTGTCACCTAGGGGTACAAAAAAGGGCTTAAGATTTTTAAATAGTGTTCTAATTTGTCACAAAATCACTTGATCCAAGCAAATTAGAAGAGGATATGAGGATGGCCCATCCACCCAACCTTAACCTCAGTCTTACCTATGGACTCCTAAGCATATCCCGATTGGGAAACAAGTTTGTGAAAAGAACAAATTTTTTTGTCTCAGCATTGGTGAGTGCAATTCTGGGTGCAGCAGGTAGAAGCTGTATGACTTTGGATGTAATTTCTCTGAGCCTCAAGATCCTTGTGTTTGAATTAATAATATCTACTCCCTTACCTATTGCAGGGATAAAAGAATTAATGTAGAGAATACCTATGGTCTCTGGTGCAGTGTAGATGTTCAGTAAACAGTAGATCATAGCCCCTTTAGATAATTAAGGAGGTATATATATATATATATATATATCTACACATAAGGAGGTATATATATATATATATATACACACACACACATACATAAGGATATATATATATATATATATATATATAATCTCTCTAGTCTTCCATAAGTGAAAAGTATATTATTTAGGGAAATAGGAGCCAGGCTCCTTGGATTCAAAATCTTAATTTTGTCACTTTAGGGAGTATGTAATTGTGAACAAGTCACTTGATTTTTTTCTCAAGTTTATTTACTTTGAGAGAGAGAGACAGATAGAGAGAATGAGTAGGGGAGGGACGGAGAGAGTGGGGGAGAGAATCCCAAGCAGGCTCCATGCTGCCAGCACAGAGCCCGATATGGTGCTCTATCCCACAAACTGTGAGATCGTGACCTGATCCAAAAATCAAGAATAGAATGCTTAACTGACTGAGGCATCCCGATGCCCTATAAGTAACTTGATTTATTTAAATTACCTCATCTATATAACAAGTATAAGAATAAATTAACTTCTTAGGATTATGGTGAGCATTAAGTGTGTTAATATAGGTAAAATGTTTGTAATAATTCTCAAACACCCAATAAACCCTTAATAAATATTAGCTACTTCAGGCACACCATCCCTCATGCACAATTCTGTCCTCAAAAGAGCTTTGAAAACCAAAGTTTTGTTTTGTTTTGTTTTCCCATAAATTTACACCCCGGACATTCAATCTAAGGCTATTCTTCATCTTTATCTTATGTGGTATAAATATTTATGTTTTTCTCTAGAAATAGTGTGTTTCATTAAGAGCACTGTTTAGGTCTTAGATTTTTTAAGTAATGTATGATGCATGCATGATAATACCTTTTTTAACATACGAAGGACTCTGAATTTTCAGATGTATTTGGTTAAAAGGTTTTCAGAAAACATTTTGTGGAATTAATACCAACCATCAATCAAAAGGGCATGTATTTTGAGTTACTTTTCCTGTTGTTCTAATGTCTTTATGCTTATAGAGTCTGCAGTATACCAGACCTACCATCTGTTTAGGAAAATACACAGGTTGCCATATCCTGGATACTCTACGTCAGGTGCTTATTTATTAAGACTTTTCCAGAGAAGACGTATTCCGTATATGTCATGATGTTTGCTCCAAACGAAAAAGGAAATGCTCTATTATTTGCAGTTACCTTTACAACCTACCCAGAACAATCTCACAATTAATACTTTTTATCTGAAAGAGATTTGCCCCTTAAGTACTGGGTTGTTACTTGCTACATTGCTTTGCCTGTATGAGTTGTAACATAAGAAGGTGCTCTGAAGAGAGGCCAAAAATTGGCAATAAACTAATCTAAGACTAAGAGGTTGAAATTTAGGAAGGACAATAAATGTAGCAGGGCAAACCCCTCAGATTCAGGGCACCCTTCATACACCGGAAATAACGCAACAAAAAGCCATTCAGCAAACGAGCTCTGTAGATCTCATGATGCCTGTACATGACGGTTGTGAATTGTGGCATAAGGCCAGGAATTAATCTCCTATACACATTACTTTGGAATGTGACATCACTGATCTTATGTCAAGATGTAGATTCTACGTCTGTACCTCTCGAAGACAGGCCAGTTTAGATGATTGGAATGTGGCAGAAGTGAAACCATGTTATTTCCACACTAGGTTTCAAGAAGTCTAGCAACAACATCTATTGCATTTGCCCGTGGAACCCTGCCATCCCTACCCCAAGAGAACACACAATCTAGCTTCTTTGAAGATGAAACACTATTTGAGAAAGAGACTCCCTCATAACTGAGCCATGCACAGTTATGAACTACAGAAATGTGAGAAGTAATAAACCTTTGTCGTTTGAAGCCCCTACATTATGCTTGTTTGTTTTTGCTTTCCTGGGAGGGGGAAGAGTTTATCAATACAGTGATGGATCACGGAGATAATGATCATGGGTGTATTATTATAGGATCTGCTATATATAAACAACAGCAAGATCTGGAAATAACATATGCTACTTATTTTATGTCTTCTTATCATGAGTCACAAACTGACCAATATTACTGAAAGTACAACTCTTGCAAAGAACATTTTCAGAGACGTATGCACATTTTAATTAACAAGTTCAAGCTGAGGGCTACTAGAGAAAGCTCTGGAAATTCTGGGTATGCAATTATAGGATTTCACTGCATTTTCTACCTAGGAGTGTTCTAGTTCAAGCTGACATGCCAAGACAATATTAAAATGTTTAAACATGTTTGAAAGCATCAGCAACTTTTCTCTGTACCTTAGGCTAAACTCAGTTAAACAGCAATTGAATGTATCTCAAGAAGCATTTACTGCCCTGAGGCTTAGACCACTGTCATTCTGAATGTGGCATTATCATATACAGAGGAGACAGCGCACACCATGTCTCAAGCAGTCTTGCTGAATCAACTCAAACATGAATCTGCTGGTTGGCACATGAAAACTGCACTACAGCAGAAAAATCTACGGTGACTGCTTGGGAGTGATCAATTTATGCGCATCAGAGATGTGATTTCACTTTGATTTCTCTCTTTATACATGAAAATTACAGGGGGTGCAGGTTACACTGAGTGGAAGGAGAAGAAGGAAAGAACTGGAAATGAGAAGATGCTCCGATATTGATCAAAAGAGTTCATAAAACCCTGGAAAAGACTGGGGGCATTTATTTCACAAGTTAGCAATTCATTATTCCACTAAAGGCCAATCCTGGTTTTTCAACCACTCGTGCTTATTTTCTACGGCAAAAGTCCTATCTTTCATAAGTTTTTTTCTTATGTTAGAAGTTATTTGTTTTGGGTGTCAAAGTCTTCAATAATCTGATAAAAACTACAAGTATTGCCCCCCCCCAGATGGAGATATATATACCACACAAAATTGCATAAGGTTTCCATGGGGTTCAAGGTAACCAAGTTAGGATCACAATATATTTGCAGCCTCCTGGTGGATGGGAGAAAGATGGAATATTTTTTAGACTTGACATTTTTTTCCCCTTTGAGTTTGATTCAAAAGTTAAGAAATATTTCACAATCCGACATGCATCTTCAAAAAATAGAAATTATATGCAGTAAATAAATTATCATTCAAATACTGATGGAAAGATTTAAAACAAACAAAAACAATTTATGAAACAGATATTGAAGTAAGAAAAAAATAATTTAGGTTTGACCATGTTATTTGAGTTTGGTCACATTAACGTTCCAATCTGAAAGCCCCAATAATCTATAAGGCTTTACGTAAATAGGAAATTAAAGTTTGGGGATAGATTTAACAGATTGCTCATCACGAGTTGGAAAATGTATTCTTTCCTAAATGTGATATCCAACATTTGCTTCAAATCGGGGTCTTGGATTGCCAGCGACCAGATCTCCATTCACTTACTAGAAGATGGGAGGTGGATTGTTGTTATTATGAAAACTTACACAAAAATAATGATAATCCAGATGAAGTTTTCTTTTTTTTTAAGTTAATGAAAGGTATTAGCCTCTTTATAGTGGTTTTCCTGTTGCTAACACTAAAAGCGTTGCAAACATCAACTTTGAGTCACTTGCAGTAAGTCTCAAATCTTCAGTTTTCTTGTTGACCATAAAGTTGTAGAATATATACCCTACAATAAATATTAATATTACCTTTAGGAATGTATGTTTACTCTAAAACTAGTACATGAAGTCTCGATTAACTGTTAGAATATTATCTTTGGATTGTGTTCTTAAAGGCAGTGTTCATTTTATCTTTGCCTCCCCACATAACATAATTCTGTACAAATAAAGAGGATAAAAAAATTGAAAAAAATCAATTAATATATATTATTTTCTCCAACTTTCTTTCCTCCAACATAAGCCACTATAAAGCATTTAAAAAATAAGCAAGAAGTTTACAAACAGTTCCTGTACTAAGGATCTGGTATTAAATACCTATATACTGAATGCAAATATGTTCAATATTAAAACAATTAATTCAATATGTGGGGACATCTTAAGTAAGAAGAACATCACTACAGTGGCTATGATGAGACAGAAGATATTTCTAAGTATTGTTTTCTATGCATTATTTTGTGTGAAGTCCAGAATAAAATAAACTATGTTAAAGCTCAAATCATGTAGGAAGGAGAACTGTAATGTAATTGTGATTACTCTTTGCACGAGGGCAAATTGCAGCAATTTAGATTTATGGAAGCAATGTAATTATTTTTTTTAATGTGGCAAAAAAGCACAGTACCCATGCATTTTCTTCTTCAACGTAGTGATCTTCAGAAACTATGCAATTATTCTAATGATATGGCCGTTTTCAAATATACTCTCAAACTCTTTGAGATTACCTATTGAAATATTTCACAAGTTGTACAGAAAAGCTTATCTGATTGGAAGTACTTCTGTAATAACAGCTGCGTTGTAACAGAATCCCATTCGTTATTGTGATTTGGGACAAAGACAAGAAGTTCCTCCTTTGTGTTTCTTACTCTCAGGAAGTTTTCATGAAAACTTTGTTTTGCAGTGCTGTTGAGAGATGAGGTCTGGGCAGCTTTTAGTGGGTGGGCGCTGAGAAACCATTTATGGGGAGAGTTCTAAAACCGCTGGAATTCTGGCTCCTTACTCTGGTCAATAAGTTGATCAGTTGAAACTGAACTTGGCAATCACAATTAAGACTGAAAGAGTGAAGAGCATGGGAGTGCAGGGCAGGTAAATAAAAGGAAAAGGAAGGAAAGAACTGTTCTCGATTAGCAAACAGGACTCAAAGAGCAGCTAAAGTGGGGGAAATCAATGAAGTAACACTGGATCAGTCTGCTTGATTGATTTTTGCTGCTCATTGAAATGTTTTCCTTTATTTACTTCCTATTTCTTCAGAGAGTGGCAAAGTCTCACTATTGAACCTCCCTTGGAGCCTCTGATTGGCAGAGAAGCGAGCTCTGGGTATCCTCTCTTGCTTACATTGTATCTTCTCATGCTGCATGGATCCAGAGGCACTTCTAATGCTCCATGTGACTCTGCAGAAGCCATCTTGCATATCCTCTCCCTTTTGGTGGTGGGCAGAACAATGGCTCCCTGCAAGGACGCTACCTCATAACCCCCAGAACCTGTGAACATGTTAGGTTACCTGGGATAGGGGGATTAAGGTTTCAGATGGTGTTGAGGTTGCCAACATACTGACCTCAAAATAGGGAGATTTTTAGGGGGTTAGGCTACAAACCAAGGAACGAGGGAAGGCTCTGGAAAAGGCAAGGCAACAGATTCTCTTCTTCAGCCTCCAGAAAGGAAAGTAGCCCTTGTGAGACTAATTTTAGCCCAGGAAGACCCATGCCAGACTTCTGACCTACAGAACTTTAAGATAATACATTTTTGTTTTTTCTAAGACACTAAATTTGTAGCACTTTGTTACCATTTCAAGAGGAACTAAATACACACTTCCATCAATTTTCTGGTTAGAGTAGGGACAGCATAGACTTGATGTATTTGATCCTTTCTACCCATATTCCATCCATGAAAGGAAATAGAGTAGAACACTTTTGATCTGTAATGTTTTCATTGAGTCATGTTTATCTAATTTTTGAGCATCTGCTCAAGAATTTTTATGTTGCACATTTGAAAATTTCACTATATCATAGTATATCATTGTCTAAGTAATTTGTATATGACAAATCAACAAAGTTTGATTTCTTTTTAGTCCAGTAAAGTACTAACAACTCACTTTTCTGAACAATCACCTCCTCCTGCTCCCTCCCATCCCTCCAGTGATAACCCTCTCTGAGATCCTTACCAGAATAATCACTTTAAGCCATTCTATATTTGGGAGGTTTGATTCCCAAAAATAGAAAGAAAGAAGGGGGGGGAGGGTGGGGAAAGAGAGAGAGATAAAGAGACAGAGAGAGGAAGAGAGAGAGAGGGAGAGAGAAAACTGGGCATTACACAACATCTAAGAAGTAGAGCCAGGAACTAGAACATGGCCCTAAAGAGAGCTTTGTCAGATTTATGGGGATTTTGTGACTTCCTGATATCTATTACTTGAGTATCATTTTTGTGTTGGTGTTTGTTTTGTTTTAAAATGTTTTTTATTTATTTAATTAATTAATTTATTTTTTTATTTTGAGAGACTGAGAGAGTGCACGCAGGAGAGGTACAGGGGCAGAGACAGGGAGAAAGAGAGAATCCCAAGGAGGCTCTAAACTCTCCGTGTGGAGCCTGATGCTGGGCTTGAACTCACAAACCGTGAGATCATGATTTGAGCCAGAATCAAGAGTCAGTCACTTAACCAACCGAGTCACCCAGGCACCTCTGTTTTTGTTTTTATTTAGCCTGTTTTGTGCCTAGGAGTTAGCAGTAGCATTTCTACTAAGAAAACACCTGTATCATTATTTTAAGGACATTAAGTAGAGTAGCAATTCTCTTTCTAGAAGAAAACCCCCTTCTATAAATTTCAGTATAAACTTCAAATTCCAAGTGTTTGCACAGAAGCCCCTTCAGCATCTCTATCCTGTCTACCTGTCATCCTTAATCTCTTTCCATTCTTACTTGCTTTCTTTGGCCACTTCAACAGACCTAATGCAGTTGTCATTTCCAGAAAGCCCGTTGCTATTCTATTTGCTCATGATCTTACCGTGTTGCCTTTTATACTAGTCCTTGCCTTGTCCCACCAAACCCTTCAAAATCCAGTTCCAAAATATCTCCTTTGAGATTTCTTCTAACCAAACTAATAGTGATTTCTCTTGATTTCTTCTTAATGTAATTGGCCAAACAGAAAAGGTGGTGATTTTTGTTTGTTTGGTATTTGCAGATCTGAGTAAATTTCTCAACTATTCATTTTCCTTATCCCCTTTTAGTACCTGTTTCTCCCATTGGGATTTATTTTCTTTTTTAAATTTTTTTTCAACGTTTTTTATTTATTTTTGGGACAGAGAGAGGCAGAGCATGAACGGGGGAGGGGCAGAGAGAGGGAGACACAGAATCGGAAACAGGCTCCAGGCTCCGAGCCATCAGCACAGAGCCGGACGTGGGGCTCGAACTCACGGACTGCGAGATCGTGACCTGGCTGAAGTCGGACGCTTAACCGACTGCGCCACCCAGGCGCCCCTGGGATTTATTTTCTAACAGAACGATGTAGTTGACTGAAATAACCCATGGATATATGTTATAGAACAAAATGCAGCCTTCACGCTCAGCCTAGCGCAGGGTGGTGGGTTTAGTGGAGACAGTAGTGGGTGCTAAGAATAAGTCTAATTGGAAAATCCTGTATTTAGTGGTCGCAACGTTATCCCTATGAACAAATGTGTTAAGCTTCTTTGCTTTTGGATAGTGGCTCTTTTAGAGTTGTTTAGTTTTGTTCGTGACCTCTGGTTGGCAGTTATACAAATCTTCCAATAATAAACTTGGGAAATAAAATTTATTTTTGGCTTAGACACAGCGGACATCATAAATGAATATATTCAAAACAAGTCATCATGAAGGAAAGGTATTTTATGTGATAGCAAAAGTGACGAGCAGAAAGTTCTTTTCTCCCATTTTTGTAACGTGGGTGTATTTTAACAGGAGCTATTGTGGGCAGTGTACCAATTCATTTCAACTTAATAAATTTTATTTGCCTTTTCGTAGCAACGTGATGGGCACAAGTTAAAATCATGGTAATTTAGATTTTAGGTAAGTGCTCTTCAAACTGAAGACCGTAACTTACGAGTTGGTGGTTGAACTCATTTAGGGAATCATCGACAGTGCATACCATGTTCACCTTATTTTGTGAAGATTTTGTTGTAGTTTGTAACATGAGCACATATATTTACATGTGTGTACTTGGTTCCTCTACAAAATGGAGTTTTCATTTTAGATCACACTGAAAAAGATTGAAAGTTTCTAATTTATTTCAACGTTTTTTGTTTTTTTTTTATTTATTTATTTTTGGGACAGAGAGAGACAGAGCATGAACGGGGGAGGGGCAGAGAGAGAGAGGGAGACACAGAATCGGAAACAGGCTCCAGGCTCTGAGCCATCAGCCCAGAGCCCGACGCGGGGCTCGAACTGACGGACCGTGAGATCATGACCTGGCTAAAGTCGGACGCTTAACCGACTGCGCCACCCAGGCGCCCCTGAAAGTTTCTAATTTAAATCATATCACATGGGAATCTGTGCATTCTCACCTACTTCTGAGTCAGCTATATATTATATGATATCTAACACAAAATATAATGTTAGCATGCACACAGTGTCATATGAATTCTAAATTGTACTTTTAACTGTCATTTCAGGTGATACTTCAGAGACTAAAGTTTTATCCTTATTAAAAAAGAATTCAGATAATTCAAAAAATAAGAGTTACGTCTTCAATAATCACTTCAAAAAAGTCTACTGTAAATAGTTTTTTTTTTTTTTTTTACCTTGAGACATTCTGAATTTACAGTTAATTCCCTAGATTCCAATTTTCTAGAATTATGTGTAATTGTGATGAGCTTTCTCGTAATCCACTTAAATCCTCTGATCGACTTTGATTTATTTCAGTCAGCAAAATGGCAACAGACCCTTTGGAAGAGGAGGACTTACTATGACTTCTTAAAGTCATATAGACATTAAGATGTAGGACACATTTAAGCTCTCTAATTGTGCGGCTGGTCTCATGCCTAAGTATTAATCTGTCACAATGTCAAATTACATACATTTAGGATTTTTTTTTTTAGTAAAATGTGCCTGAACTTAACAAACTCATAGTGTAAAAAATTCAAGAACGCAATTAGAATGTCATGTCTTCTGCAGATGACTTAAGAAAGGCATGAATCGGAGCTTAATAGTCCATCATAATTTCATAATTTCAGCCACTTATCCCAACCATCTGCTATGTATGCTCTTTATTTAAGTCTCTCTCTCTCTCTCTCTCCCTCTCTCTCTCTTTTTTCCCCCCCAATGTTTTCAGTTTTGCTTTGCCAGCAGTGGGCATCACTTAGGAAAGCAGGTTTCATGGTGCAAACAGATTTTCCCATGTGTTCAATGAGTTAGCTTCACTGGCTATTCGGTAGATCTCAGGCAGAGAAGACCGGTTGGAGGGAATTAATTTTAGAAAGTGTTTGTGTACCGGCCAGTGTCTTGTACAAATGAATCTTTCTTCATAGCAAACAGAAAATATAAAACTACAAATATTGGAACAATGAAAATAATTACTAAAACATATGCTTTGGGAGTTTCCTTTAAATGAATCACTTAAAAATTATGTGTGCTGTTGCGAACCATGTGACTGTATTCTGTAAGTGGTTAAGTGAATCATTTGATGGGAACCTTGCTAATTCATCAGTCTTCAGTGTTCTGCAAAAAGCCACGAACCGGTGGAATTAGGACTTGTTATGGCAGGACACGGGAACTCAGTGGAAATTCCACAATGGAGAGAAAGTAAAGACGGAGTTTACTGCACAAAACTGGCGTAAAGGTTATGGGTTCATGAAGATGCTAGGTCCCACTACTGGGATAACATACCCTGCAGAAGTGTATTCATTCATTCAAAAACTATTGACACATCACACACTATTCTGAAACTTTACATATATTATTACCTCATTCAGTTCTCATGGCAACCCTATGGAAAAGGTTGTGTATTACCCCCATGTTGCAGGTGAGGAAACTAAGGTACAGAGAAGTTAAATGCGTTACCCGAGAGTCTGCATCTAGTGAGTAAAACCAGTATGATTGCCATGTGGTTGCAAACCCAGGCCGTCTGACCTCAGAGCTGTGCGCTTACCCACTGTACCATATTACTGCTCAGTAATTACACACCAATGTACTAGAAACTCATGTCATAAGTTAGAAAAAGAAAATCAGCTTTGTCCAAGCTGAATTAAAACAGAAAAGCACTCTCTGTGTAGAAGAAGACAGCGAGAAAAAGCAGTGTCCCTGGATGTCCAATTTAGCAGTAATCTCAAGAGTCTGAACTTGAGTTAAGGGGAACAGTTAGTTTGGACAGGTAGAAGGGTAAAAATTTGAGAAGTGTGGGTGGGCGTGGGCTCCCGGGCCAGAATGACATTGGGACAGACTGTTTTCCTTTGGGCTTTTCTCTCACAGCTGTCCCTCAGTGGTCTTTAAGATGAAGAGTTTTATATCCAAGTCGAAACACAGAGACTAAATGACTGTGTTGGAAAAAGCCTCAAACTTCTATTATTAAAACCATATTCAGCTAAGAAACAGTTCCATCTTCACAATATAGGTCTATTTTGAATTCTGCACTGTAGAAAGACACCTCAATTATGAGGTTTTCGATCACTGTCATTCTAGAGACAGAAAAGCCATGTTTGGAAACCACACTGTGCTGGGCTGAACTTCTGAAAACAGGAGATGGCAAACCACTCCTTGGTGAATTGGATGTGAGAGGTGGAAATAAATGCTTTCAGAATAGAAAAAAAAAAGAAAAAAAGAAGAAAAAGAAGTGTGGACAGTTATTTCTGGCAAACAAGGCATCAAAGAGATTATGTAGGCCATATTAATCACAATTGGATGGGTTAAATTGGGAACAAAATACTGGCTGTACCAATTTCTTAAGAGAAAGTGATTACAAGGCAATACTTGAGCCATACGTATCCAACTGGATTCCTTGTATTAATCGGGGAATTGATTAATATCCACATTTTTAGTTTGCTTACGAATATATAACTGCAACTCATGAAGCTGAGATTTGATCCGTTGAAATGGGGAAAAGCCGTGTATATTAGAAAATAATGTGGTAAAAAAGAAATGGGGACTTTAAGGACACTTCTATACCTTGTACATTTTCTTAATTGTATGCTGAAACTGAAACACCAAGGAAGCATGCAGCGTGTAAACCTTTATTTTCATTCGGTGAAGACCTTTACTTTCACTTTTCTTCATTGAATAGAATCAATGGATCAGTGATTAACACATGGGATGTGAGTGAAGCAAGTCTATGCTCTGTCACTTGCCAGCAATGTGACCTTGAGCAAGTTACTTAATTCTGAGTTTACCCATTGGGTTGTTTTGATAATTAAATTTTCTAATGCATATTGAATGCCTGGTGTAATGATCTCTATATAGAAGGACTTAATACATGTTTTTGCTGTTATCGCTACTATTGGTCTAACTACTTATTCTAGTTTCTTTTCCACACATACATTTAAATGACAGAATACTCATTCTAAATTATTGAAAATTATTATTTTTCCTCAATACCCTCTCTTCTGGGCAGAAACTAAAAATTCAAAACCTTAAATTTTTAGAATATTTACCAAATAAGTACAGGAAAACAATGGTGTTCACCCTTGAATGCTGATAGATTCATGTCTTTGTATTACAAATTATAGTGCTAAATACATGTCTTTTAAATGGAGCCCCGATAATTTTAAAAATTATTTAAGTTAATAAGTATTAAAATGTATATTATAAGAAGCTTGGAAGAAGAAATGCAAAGTAATTTAATTTCAAAGATTAGGTGTACATA
Source organism: Prionailurus bengalensis (assembly GCF_016509475.1). Classification (NCBI taxonomy): domain Eukaryota; kingdom Metazoa; phylum Chordata; class Mammalia; order Carnivora; family Felidae; genus Prionailurus; species Prionailurus bengalensis. The sequence continues at coordinate 180,800,082 of NC_057344.1, forward strand.
AGTTAATGATTTTTTTGACAGCATTGTATTTTATAATTACTAGCTTTTCAAAGTTAACTGAAACTTAATCTATTGTGACTTGCAGATATATAATAATAAAGGCCATAAATAATAATTAGTACTCTGTCATTTACCTAACTAGCTATAATCTCTCATTTCCCCTAAAGAAACAATTTTCACGTAATTACTATTTTGTACAAAATAACATTTTTTTTAATGGCTTAAATCCTTTTTTCCATAAGGGTACATGAGAAAATGGTAAAATTGAGGAATTTAAAAAGAACATGTACCTTCCACACAATATAATATCTAGCCTATTACTTGGGTGGACTTGAAAAGCATTAAAAATAATTTAATCTCAAGAATCTTTAAACAGATTAGAAAGTATAAAAGGTGTAGAATCCCAGTTAATGTGCATTAAATTATCTTCAAAAAGAGGGGGAAAAAGTTAAGAAACAGCTTCCTGCTTTGCATGTTAACTAGCCTAAATAATACAGAGCTTAAGTGCAAAAGCAAGAGAGTTTAAAAGGGAAAACAAATATCTTGAGACAACTTGTCTTTTAAAGTAACTGTCAAGGAGAACTTGCTTCTCTGAATAAAAGAGAGCAATGACTTCAGGGATTCATTTATCCTTTAGGGTGTATTAAGGAGTGTCATTTAACTCTTAAAAATGTTGTCCAGTCAAAATAAGGACTAATTATCAGCTCATGATATGCCTATATGGCTTCCAAAGGACACACAGGGATTTGTCATGATTAAATGCATTTCAAACTGCAGTCAGGTTGAGGATTCAGAATAAGTTGATCTGAGAAGTATGGCCAGTCATACATTATTCATGAATATGGGAAACCCGTAAAATAGAAAATGCTGCTTACTGTGTGTCCAGATAGTTAGGGCTAAATATTCCAAAATAGTCAACATCAGACTGGAGTTTGCTTCCTTAAAAACAAAACAAAACAAAACAAAACAAAACAAAACAAAACGCCTTTCAGACAACTAGTGAATCAGATTTAATAATGATCATATTGATTATTTACCAACCCAAGGCTACCAACCAAGAAGGAGAAGCCCTATACACTTTTTTTTTTTTCTTCTGGGAAAGATATAATTAAATCTGCTATCATTTTTTCCCCTTTTTTTCTTCTACCAAATGGAAGTTTTTATAGATGAATCACCAAGCCACGATCATTATGCTAGATTAGATTATTTTAAACTAAATTGGAGTAATTTTTATGAAAGATATGTTTTCCCCTCCCCGGACACTTGTTATAAAATATTCAATGTGTGGGGGCGCCTGGGTGGCTCAGTCGGTTGAGCGTCCGACTTCAGCTCAGGTCATGATCTCACAGCTCGTGAGTTCAAGCCCCGCGTCGGGCTCTGTGCTGACAGCTCAGAGCCTGGAGCCTGCTTCTGCTTCTGTGTCTCCCTCTCTCTCTGCCCCTAACCCACTCACATTCTGTCTCTGTCTCTCTCAGAAATAAATAAACATTAAAAAAATAAAAATAAATTAAAAAATATTCAATGTAATTTCTATTTGGAGTTTGGAAGTGTTTTTCTCTCTATATGGAAAGCTAGCAACAAACACAAATTCTCAATTACTAATTACATGTTCTTGATTGTATTGAAAAAGATAGAGGGACACAATAAGACCATGAAATAAAATATCTCAAATGGCTAAGCATCTACAGAATATTACATTGCTGTTTGCTCCAAACTGAGATGTCAGTATTAAATCAACTATTCCTAAATGAATTATTCTTAAATTTTTAAGCAATTGTTAAGACGACAGCCCTTCTAATTTGTTCCTTTACATTTAAGGAAGCAAGTCATAGCCACTGATATGATAGTTCCATCCCACTCTTCCTTCCTTCCTAGTGCCATTCTGGTATGTTAAAAAAATAATCTCCTAATTCATATCTGCTGCCTTCTCTCCTCAAAGTTTGTCTTGAATGAACATTTTATTCAACCTGAATTGAGCTTGGTTAAAAGGTGTTTTTTCAGGGCACCTGCGTGGCTCAGTCGGTTGGGCGTCCGAGTTCCACTCAGGTCATGATCTCACGGCTTCTGAGTTCCAACCCCACGTGGGTCTCTGTGCGGACAACAGCTCAGAGCCTGGAGCCTGCTTTAGATTCTGTGTTCCTTTCTTGCTCTGCCCCTCCCCCGCTCGTGCTCTGTCTTTCTCTCTCTCTCAAGAATAAATAAACAATACTTTTTTTTAAAGGTCCTTTTTTTTTCTTCTTATAGCACCTGGACATGAAAATAAAGCCAAAAGGTACAAAGGACATGGCAGTCCAAAGACATCTCTTTGCTTTAACATGGTCTTGTGAGTAGTGACCATTTGTGGATTAGACTTAGCACACCAACATTCATTAAGGTAAATAGCTAATAGTAATAATAACATTATGAATGGTAGGTATTTATACATGCAGAGTAGAAGGAGAGCTGTGGGCACACGAAGGCCATATAAGTGTAAGCTATCGTCCTCACCATAATCATCATCATAGGAACTGATTATTTAGTTTCTGGCATATTTTAGGGCATCGTTCCTACTGAATGAGAAGATAAAGATGTGTCCATTTCCCAGATGGTTAAAAGTAAGAAACAGCTGCTAAGTGATTTGTCTGGAAAAAAAAATATCTAGAAAGTGAAAGAGGTATAAAGAAATTGGTTAAACTAGGGATCATGGAATAAACATACCTGCTTCCTTGTCTTATCACTTATTCTATGAGCTTATACAAGCTAATTTACCTTGCTTAGCCATCTGCCTTCCTACTTACTTGTAGAGGCACTGAAAAATAAACAGGATTCTGTGCCTAAATTCTTAGGTGGCTGCACATAAGAAGTCGTCAATAAATAACATGTTTAAGAAAGGAAAAAATGAGGAAATAAGGGAAAAAACACTGAATCCTCATTTTGTCTTGTCATCTTTCTGTTATACCTAACTAGTTTTCAGTGAACACATGGTAAATATAACACAGAGATTGAAAAAACACAAAGAAAGAAAAAAATAGAATAAAAAGGAGACTGAATAAAGGAAAATCAAAGAAAAGTTAGGAAAGAAAAGACAGAAGCAATTAGAAAAGGAAAAAAAAAATGACGGTACACATGGAAGGAGGGAAGAAGGGAGAAAGGAAGAAGAGTAAGGGGACGGGAAGAAAGGATGAGAAAAGGAAAAAAGAAAAGAGCAGTGTATGAGATAAGGAAGAAGGAAATGGAAGGCAGATAACAGGAAAAATAAAGATAATGAGTCTCAGCCTGATGTGTGACTTGTGGAAGAATTTATATTTATCATTAACTTTATACAGATTTCCAGCTCTGTTTCAAAGTATACTGTGAGGATTCATTATCAACATTGACTCGTAATGGTCACCGATCTATGACAAATTAATCTAGGTTAGATACATTAGAAGCTGTGTTAGAGCCGGAACCCCCCTTCCTTCCTACGTGTATGGGCAGGCTGTAGCATAAGGCTGAAACAGAATTTTAAAAATGACTCCACAGGATATTAGTACATTGGCATGAAAAATAACAGAGAGCGAGTGAGTTGATCAATCATTTCCCATTATGAGGCAAGAAAATATACAAAAGCCTACGAGATGAATCTAAAGCTGGAACCTGGTAGACAAGTTAATGAAAAACTATGGGCCCGGCAAGAAACCAAACAAACTAAAAACAAAAAACAAACAAACAAATCTGTTCTAGGGGGAAAAAAGTGTAGCTCAATGATGCAGAACACTTGACCATTTTGGAATTCCTACCTTTACCTTCAAAAAGTTTTTAGTAGCCCTTTCACCATTCAAAACGAAGCATAAGCTAACAGGAGCTGTCTGTTAAATAAGTATTGAGATTTATATATTTTTTCTTTTATTTCTCTTAGCTTGATTCTTGAGTATCCAGTCTAATGTAGTTTTTTGGATGTCTTAACTAGGTGTTTTGTTTTGTTTTTTACTGTGTTAAAGAACACATACTTTAACTTCTTTCTAATTTTAGTGTTTTAAGTATTTTACGTACATATCACTATTGGTCAGAAGGTCTTCATGTGGCCCTTCTTTACCTTTAGTTCTTGTTCATTTGCACAATCAGTACCAAATTATGGCTTTCAGTTGAGGGCAGAACATCCCCAAACACATTTTAAATTAGATACTACTCAGGTTGATGATATCCTGTTGTTTTTTTTCTTGTCTTTTCATTTTTAGGGGTTACTAACCATTAAACCTGTTTCAGTTTAAAATCCTTTTTAAACTAGAAATATGATGGATTAGATTCCCAGGAAGGAAAAACTTCCAAATGACTTGGCTAGGCAGAGGCATATATTTTAGAACAACATTAAAAAATGTTATTTGAGAATTGTTTAATGTTCCAAAAGAAGTACAACTAATGACCTAAAATTAGTAGAGGATTTAGAATGTTCCCAGTGGCTGATTTCAATTCCCTTTCAAAGCAAATCTGAGTGCTATAATGACAGCAGAGCTCTTATCATAATTTACACAAGCTTTGCTACTTTCTTGCAATGATAGACATGGATTTAAAACAGAATGATGAGTTTTATAAGTTTTGAGGGGTCATCTGATGTAAATGCAGAACTTTGCAGTAATTTATTCAACAAATAGTTACTTGGTGTTCCCTACTAATGGATTGTGGGGTTATTTTAAACATGGATCCTGTCTTCCAGGTACAGAGAATCTAGGAAAGTAAGGCAAGCGTATAAGTAACTTTCATCCTTTTAGAAAGCCATGACTTTCAAAAAGAAGTACAATAAGTGATGTGAAATGTAAAGGAAGAATAAAATTTAGCTTTTGTCATGGAGCCTATTAGAAATGGCAATGCTGGTCCACAAAGTCCCGACCCACCCTTCCCAACGGAGGCTGACCTCCACTTCAACATCCTTCCAAACATCATTACCCAGCATTGGATGAAAGATGAAACCTTTTTTTCCATCCCTGAATATGGTGAAAGGGAATTTATTTCTTGTAAATTTCAGCCAATTATCTCCATCTGTCATTCTATTCTATAGAGAGACAGATATAGCCTCATCCAAACTGGAAAATTTGTGTTTTTAGCAATATCATAATGATGCTAATATACTAGCAGGAAAAAAAAAAACATATTGGCTTGATAAATATCCTTCCTAGAAAATCACTTGGCACATTTTAGATACACGATGAATAACTGTGGAATAAATGAATTACTGAATGCTAAAATATTAACTATGTCTCAGCATCATAATACTTATTGCTCTGTCAAAGGCTTCAAATATGTACAAGAATCTTGAATGTTATGCAATGCAAAGTTCAGTGCCTTTAATGGAACCAGAGGAAATGGGACTGGAGCTTACATCCAGCACCCATTGGTGAATTGAGTCGGAACCTGGCAGCATGTGAATGTTTAACCCCGTAAATTCATTTACTGAATTTTATTCAAGACAGATTCCAAAGTACCTTTAACTTTTTCCTAGTTTCTTAAGATTTTAAAACACAATCTAGTAAACATTAGGTACAATTTAGGGATTTTTAACCAGAATGCTCTATGACTTAATGGTTATCAATGGTACTCACACTTACCTTGGTTTACGTATTTTACAACTGTGTTAACGCTCATTTCCCCCCCCCCCCTTTATCCTACATAGCCTTCTCTATTCAATTTGCATTTGAAATTTATTGAGAGAAAAGAGTAACAGGCAAGATTTTTCCAGGGATGACAAAGTCATCAAGACCTGTTTGGAGTTCCTAAATCAGTCTCATAAATTGCTTCAGCAAACCATGGTGCCAATGCTGTTGAAATGCCACATAAGAGCTTAAGACGTGAACTTTGTCCCCCTCAGTCCTCTCACGTGTATAGTAATGGCATCAATGCAGCCTCGCTAAAGATTTTGATATGTTGGTAGGTTTTCATGATGTTATAAATTTCTATGAAACACGAAATGCTCATAAAGTATTGTTTTGGTTATTACCTATAACAGCCACAAAAGTTTGTGGACAGTGTTTATGGAGCTTTTTATAACAAAACCCACTTTGGATAAACTAAAGATGTCTCATGCTTTTCCAGAGAATTACTGTGTCAGATACAACAATGCCTGCAGGGACTCAACACAGATGGAAAGATGCAAGAGATTTTGAGCACAAGGCAGATTTTTCTAGTGTCAGAGGCCCTTACTTACAAAGAGGGTTTAGACCTCGTAAGATCATTCCTCTTTCCTCCACTGACCAGGCCTAGTCTTATACAAACCTTTTAAACTGCATTTAGAGAGGGATTTTTATATCTTCTGTAGCTCCCAGGAACAAGAAAATGAAGAGTTGTCACATCATTATTTTTTCCAGGTTCTTTATAAATAATATTATTTTGGGGAAGAGAAAGAGAGAGAAGCCATTATACCATACCTAAGGCATCTGGATACAATGGAGATTTTTCTTATGAATTTTGCAAGAAAAGAATAAATGTGAATTCAATGGTGATAACAGACCGAATTCTCTGAGCTGGCAAAATGTATATTTTAAACTGATTTTCTGTTGTGTGAGATCCAATTACTTTTGTTAAACTGCTTTAAAATTCAATATCACTTCCTCCTATCCATGGTTATTAGAAGGAAAGAAAGCATAGAATATGTATTTTTCAAGGATTCTTTTCCTAGTTATGCAAGTCATAATAAAGAATCCATTATTTTATATTGACATAATCATTTATCGTAAAATTTAAGAAAACAAGAATCCTACAGTTTTCTATGCAGTGAATGAATATACCTTATATGACATGAGAAACATTTAAAAACAAAATCCATTAGATGATCATGCTAGTCCTAGAAAACTAACAAATGAGCTGAAAATAAAGAATTAATATTAAATAGCTGCACATATTTCACAACAAAACTGTGAAGCTATCATGTCAATCATCTTACCAAACTACTTTTTCTTTCTCAACTGAATATCTTAACGGGAATAATAAATTAGCCATAACAATAACATCGTAAAATTTCAGAGGATTGATAATAATACTCAGCACGCTTTAAAAAATCATTAGCTACCAGAAAAGCCATCAAATTATACTGTTTGTTCATAAGCTTCTGTGTGTCCTTTGTTCAATACGTTCCATTCTGTTAAATTCAAGCTAAACATGACAACTTAATTTGTGATGTGCTCTTTATTTTGTAGTGTATCATACCGTGTATGGTGTTTCTCCTATTTGTAGATTTTTCAGTAAGTGAAAGTGGGGGAGGGAAAGAAAGGGGTCAGAACTGACAGGAAAACTGAATCAGCGCATCCCCTGCCAATGAAGTCATGAAAAACCGCACTGTTCTTACAGTGGCAATAATGAATATAAATAGACAAAGGCGTTGAATAGCTACTGGGAGTAAAAGAATGAAGCCTCCATTTCAAGAAAGAACCTTTTTCTGCCATCACAGATAGCTTTGTGGACTGGCTACATTAGGATGCCATATAACAATTTCATGCTTTAAGAGAAGTCTTTGAAAGACAGCTCTCACATATTTTTATTTAAAGAATCTGATGAATAATAGGAACATTGCTTGTTGTAATAGTTGTACATGTTCAAGTCTCTCTTTCTCTCTCTCTCTCTCCTCCCTCTTTTTCTCCCTATTTCTTCCTCTCTCGTTTTAGCCAGGGGTGAGTGTGTGTGTGTGCGTGTGTATGGGTGTGTGCATGTTGGAGGTGGTTGAATTTGAGATGAACACTGATAAAGTCGATCCAATACTTTTATGCTTTAATTGTGAAATTTCACGGAAGGCCTAAAAGCAAGCCTGATTTTGTACTATCAGAAATGGAGTGCATGTTGAATATAGATTTTGGATGATTTATAAGCCAATATCTGTATTATGATAATTTTACCTAGAAGGCAGTATCCCAGTAGATTCTGGATATTTAAAATGATAGCAATATACTGATTTACCATTTATCCATGGACGCCACACAAATATGTAATAACTCATCAATTAAATGTCAGAAGTAGTAGTGTATCTGTAATTATATTAGGTAATTTCTGTTGACTAGAAACATTTTTAGTTGATAAATGAAGACAGAATAATATGAAAATGATAGGTGTATGTCGTACAAATTGCTTAACTTGAAAATTTCTAAAATTGTCTACAAACTAAGTGACAACATATTAAGAGTATGGCATATTGTTACTAAGAGTTACTTTGTGCTGTTGCAAAATTTCTCATAGCCATGTAGTCAAACTCAACAGGTAAAATATCCTGTTTTATTTCCCAAAACATATTAAAGATAATTCTAGAAGCTACACAGATTAAACTAAACACATTATAAAATTGCTTTATTAAAGTAAACCTATTATAAGCTTATTATAAATGTATTAATATGTAATATATTATATGATACCATATGCAGTATGATGCCATATGTGGATAATTCACAGGATTGGCAATATAAAATGCTTACTTTTTAGCTCCCTCATGTCACAAAAAATTAAAAAGTTAATTTATGTAGAAGAGGAAGAAACAATATATAACATGTTCCTTGGGATGAGGATTTATCTTGGTGAAGTAAATTTTTAAGATATAATATGCAAGCATCACTACAATTAAAATACAACAAAATATATTTAAGCTTAATAATACAAATATTCTGATTGTCTCTTAATAGAAACTCAAATGGAAAGATTCCTTCAATTTGCCACTTGACTTTGCTGAAGTAGAGTTGATTTATTCTGAAAAATGAATATGTATTATATATATACATATTATATATATATACATATTATATATATTATATTATATTATATTATATTATATTATATTATATATACATATTATATATAATATGTATATTTTATTATTTATATTATATATATACAATTATATATATAATATGTATATATGTATGTATATGTATGTATGTATGTAATATGTATAATATGTATATATATAATTGTATATATATAATATATATACATATTATATATATATAATATGTATATATGTATGTATATATATAGTTGTCAAATAGTCTATATAAAATTAGAGCTTATAGAAGTTATATCATACATTTTAGACAACAGACATGCTCATGAAATACCGGACCAAAAAAAGACAGTCATAATTTGAAAAAAAAAATTTGATCTAAGACAATCCAAAAATTTTCCGAAAAATAATTTTTAAATAAGGGCAAAAGAAGGTTAATTTTAATATTAAATACCATTTTGCTTGCAATGCTAGACCTATTTGCTTAAAAAATAAATAAGAAGAATAAAAAGAGAGCATAAAGGAAAACCTGAACAAAATAAATCCGCTTTCATCTAAACAGGATCTGAGCAATTATACTGAAATTCATGTAGTGTAAAGAATAGCAGTCCTAGACAGTAAATCTGACTATTATCCCAAATAGCATAATTATCTTCTCTCTACTAAATACTCTATGATCTTTTCAAAAGGATGGGCAGAGGGACTAATTCTCTGTAGTTATGCAAATCCCGCCTAGAAAGAACACTATCCATAATAGCCATAGGTCAGTTTATTTCAAGATAATATACCAGGTGCCCACATTGTCAAAATACCTGCATTATAATTCCATTCCAGTTGCTGTTTTTAATTATGAGCCTCTTCTCAACAGGAAACAGTCCCACAGAGAATTGAAACAATTTATTTTAAATACTGTAAACAACAGAGAGTCTCTGCTTCATGGATTTGAGATTCCTGTTCATCCTGAGAGCTCACAGCATGGTATGCCGACTGAACATACAATATTGATAAAGATAGATTCTCATTTGAAAATGTTTTGCCTCATGAAAGACCTTAAGCAGAGATTCAGATGGCTTTTATTCTCAGTCGTAATTACTAAATATATTTTCTTTGCTCTCCTAATAATAGTTTTTATGGAAATACAGACCATTGTACCAATCCCATACACCAGTTCTACCTCTGTGGCACATAAAGTCCAAGGAAAATATCTGGACATGGAAGATTTCTGGACGCAAGGCTTCAAAACCATGAGTAACTAATTTTGACAATAATGAAATGTCTAAGTTTCCCATATCACATATTAGCACCAAAACCTATCTGCTTAGGTAAAGATATATAAAGTCACCAAACCTAATCAGTTTAGTCAACTGGGGGAAATTTTCCATTACTGCTTGAAGGATTTAAAGAAACTTAAAAAAAAAAACAAAAAACAAACAACAAACAACAGCAACAACAACAACAAAAAAACAGGGGTGCCTGAGTGACTCAGTCGGTTGAGCATCCGACTTCGGCTTAGGTCATGATCTTGCGGTCCGTGGGTTCAGGTCCGCATGGGGCTCCGAGTCGACAGCTCAGAGCGTGGAGCCTGCTTCTGATTCTGTGTTTCCCTCTCTTTCTGCCCCTTCCCCACACGTGCTCTGTCTCTTTCTGCCTCTCAGAAAAAAAAAAAAAACCTAAAAAAATTAAACAAAACAAAACAAACCACCACCACCACCAACAAAAAACCCCCCAAAACTCAGTTAATTAGCATCTGTCCCCATAGTGGACTTCCAGAATTTATAATCATAGTGTTTACCCAATGCTTACTACGTGCCAGTCATGGTTTTAAATGTTTAAATAATAACCCCATTTAATTTTTCATCCTCATTTCAGGGATGAGTCGCTAAAAGGTTAAGTCCTCGCCCAAATCACTCGACTAGTAAGAGCCCTAGCCTGGACTTGAACTCAGTCTGTCTCCTGAGACCACAGCACACAAAAACTACAGTTGAAGCCAATAGTCACAGCATAAGAGAAAAGCATAAAAATATAACTCTTTGCGGGAATGTTGACAAGGATAGAGAGAGAGGGGAACACTTTTGCCCTACTGGTGGGACAGTAAACTGGTGTAGCCACTCTGGAGAACAGTATGGAGGTTTCTCAAAAAATTAAAAATAGAAACGCCCTATTCCTGAGCAATTGCACTGCTAGGTATTTATCCAAAGGATACAAAAGTGCTGATTTGAAGGGGCACATGCACCCCCGATGTTTATAGCAGTACTATCAACAATAGCATATATATATATAATTCAGTGATCAAAAAGAATGAAATCTTGCCATTTGTGACAGAACTAGAATGTATTATGCTAAGTGAAATAAGTCAGTCAGAGAAAGACAAATATATGATGTAACTCTTCTGTGGAATTTAAGAAACAAAAGAGATGAGCATAGGGGAAGGGAAGGAAAAATAAGATTAAAACAGAAAGGGAGGCAAACCATAAGAGACTCTTAACTACAGAGGAGAAACTGAGGGTTGCTGGAGGGGTGTTGGCTGAGGGGATGGGCTAAATGAGCATTGGACATTAGGAGGGCACTTGTTGGGATGAGCACTGGGGGTATGTCAGTGATGAATCACTAAATTCCACTCCTGAAACCATTATTACACTATATGTTAGCTAACTTCGATTTAAATAAAATTTTAAAAGTAAATAAAGAAAATAGTAAATTGCTAAAAAATATACTGCAAATTACGAAATATGCTTTAGTCCACACATATCCACACATAAGGTACATCGAGAATATTTGTAACCTCTAAGAATATTTAATTTTCTAGAATAAATATAAAGCATATGTTTTAGGACTGACTTTTTATGAAATCACAAATATACTAAAACTAAACCTCAACCACAGTAGAGTAGACTTTATAGAAATTCTATGATATCTGTAATGCAAGTCTCAATATCAAATTCTGTTGATAAATGCAGACTTAAATTTAACAAGGACTTTAAACATATCATGGCAACATTTCCTACATTAATGTGAACTTGACCCTTAGATGTTATAAATTGCTTTTGGTGTTCTAAGCTTTAAGATTTGTTCTCTCATATCCAGAACTCAGAACAACAAATTTCCCTACACAATATCTGTTGTGGTATTCACTTTGTTTATACAAAGTATAGCAAGCTAGTTATACTAGCTAGTATGACAAGCTAGTTTTGTATCCTTTGGCTTACTCAGTAAAACCCATTTTATGTCTAACCAAGCTTTACATCGTTTAGTTTTCATAATTGAACAAATAAAAGCTTTGCAAATGCTTTTCAGGAAAAGATGAGAAAGCGTAAGGGTTTCTAGCAAGTCATTAACACAATCCAAAACTTGTAAGATACCCATCAGACATATGATTAGCCTTTTCTTCTCTTTCCACTAAATAGCTTAACTGAATAAATACCTTCTATACTCCATATTTCTTGTTCAATTTTCCAACATGAAGCATGGTAAACTTCAGAGGCAGTAGAGAGTCACTAATTGAACTTAATCTTGTTCACACATAAATATCTGGCATCAGTTTTCTTGGCAGGGAAATACTAAATAATTAACAGCAAACGATGGGTTTCGTAAGTGGTTATTTGCATGGGGAGGCAGTATATTGTGGATTGCGGAAGTGTTTTCACTTTTGAGCCAGAGAGTCTGTGTTGGAATCACAGTTCCACCAATAGGATATGTGGCCTTGGAATGTTTTTAATACTTTTGTCTCAGTTTCCTCAGCTGCAAACTGTGCTGAAAATAGTATATAGCTCCCATGGTTGCTGTAACTATTAAACAAAGTAAATAATACACAGCACAAATTTAGAACAGACCCAGGCAGCTAGGCATGTTTTGTACATTCAGTAAATAATGCTACTCTTATAGTGATTGTTCTATACATACTTTCCATTTCTAATTAATAATATTGAGACTTTGACTGGACATACCTTTTTGGCACCGGTCAGATTATCCTGAGACTAAAAGTTTGAGAATGGTTATCAATGAACACAAGGTAAGAATGTAATGGAATCTGCCTGATTTATAGAGAAATGGGTTTATGGGTATCAGGTAAAACACTGAATAGACGAATGGCAGTATCTGTGTGAAATGGCAGAGTGCTCATATTTGTATTTAGTAACACGTATGTAAGCAAAACAACAACCACACACGTCTTCCCTAGTTTAAACTAAGGAACTATCAATTTGATTAGGACTGCCAGAGATAAGCCCCTGAAATTGTTATGCTGTGAAAACACACAAGAGTAAACATACATTTTTCCTGTCTTCTGCATACAAAAAAATAAAGTAAAATAAATATATATAACATCTGTTCATGATAAAAACTGTCTACAAAGTGGGTTTAGAGGGAGCATTCTTCAATATAATGAAGGTCACTCGTGACATACCCAAGCTAATATCATACTGAAGGGCAAATATTAAAAACTTTTCCTTTAACATCAGTAACAAAGAAAGATATCCACTCTCACTACTTTAATTCAACAAAGTACTGGTGGGTATAGCCATAGCAATAAGACAAGAAGGAAAATAAATAAAAGACATCCAAACTGGTACAGAAGACGTGAAACTCTCTATTTGCAGAAAACATAAAATTATATACTGAAAACACTTAAAACTCTACCAAAATACCATTAAAACCAATACATGAATTCAGTAAGGTCGGAGGATACAAAGTCAATATACAGAAACCTGTCACATTTGTATACACCAATAACAAAGTAGCAGAAAGAGAAATTAAGAAAACAGTCCCATTTATAATTGTACCAAAAAAAGATAAAATACCTAGGAATAAATTTAACAAAGGAGGTGAAAGACCTATACTCAGCAAATTATAAAACACTGATGAAAGAATTAAAGAATGCCACAAACAAATGAAAAGATATTCCATGCTCATGAATTGGACAATTACTATGCTTATAATGTCCAATTATTCAAAGCAATTTACAGATTTAATGCAATCCTTATCTAAATACCAATGGCATTTGTCAATGGCATAGAACCAATAATCCTAAAATTTGTATGGAATGACAAAAGTCACTGAATAGCCAAAGAAATACAGGAAAGAATGACAGAGCTGGAGGTATCACAATCCCAGATTTAAGTTATAGTACAAAGCTATAGTAATCAAAAGAGTATGATACTGACACAAAGATAGACACACAGACCAATGGAACACAGACCAATAGCTCAAAATTAAATACACACTCATATAGTCAAATTAGAAGAACTATGACAAAAAGAGGCAAGAATATACAGTGGGAAATAGAGTCTCTTCAATAAATGTTGGGAAAACTAGACAGTCATATGCAAAGGAATAAAACTGGACCATTTTCTTACATCATACACAAAAATAAACTCAAAATAAAGACCTTAATGTGAGCCCTGAAACCATAAAATTCCTAAAAGAAAACAGAGGCAGTAATCTTGTGGGCATTGACCTGAGCAATGTAGTTATGGAAAAGTCTCCTCAGGCACAGGAAATGAAAGAAAAAATAAGCTTTTGACAATATGACAAAATAAAAAGCTGTTGCACAGCAAAGAAAATCAGCAAAACAAAAAGGCAATCCAGTGAGAGGGAGAAAATATGTGCAAATAGTAAATGCAATAAAGGGTTAATATCCCAACTGGATAAAGAACATAAAAGCCAACACCAAGAAAACAGATAATGTGATTAGAATATGGACAGGGGAACTGAAGAAACATTTTTCCAAGGAGACATACAGATGGCCAACAGACATATATAAAAAAATATCTGCATTGTTAATTATTAAGGAAACACATATCAAAACCACAGGAGATGTCACCTTACACTTGTCAGAATGGCTAGTAACAAAAAAGACAAGAAACAAGTATGGGTGAGGATGTGGATGAAAGGGAGCCACCTGTACATTTCTGGTGGGAATGTAAATTGGTGCAAACATTGTGGGCAATAGTATGAAGGTTCTTCAAAATATTAAAAATAGAAATGTCATTCTATTCAGTAATTCCACTACTGGGTATTATCCAATGAAAACAAAACACTGATCCAAAAAGATATAGACACCCTTATGTTTATTGCGGTATTATTTACAACAGCCAAGATGTGGAAGCAACCTGAGCGTCTACTCATAGATGAATGGATAAAGAAGAAGTGGTGTATAATGCAATGGAATATTGCTCAGCCGTAAGACAGAATGAGACATCTTGCCATCTGTGACAACATGGATGGACCCAAAGGGTATTTAAGTGAAATAATTCAAAGAAAGACAAATACCATGGGATTTCATTTATATGTGGAATCTAAAAAACAAAACAAAACAAAACAAAAAACAGTAGCAAAACAAAAGCACAACAGCAACAAATCAGCAAACAAAACACAGAAATGCAGAGAACAAAATGGTGATTGGCAAAGAAGAGGGGAGTGGGGAACGGGCAAAATGGGTGAAGGGGAACGGGAGGCACAGGCTTCCAGTTATGGAATGAACAAGTCCCACAATAAAAGATACAGCCTAGGGAATATACTCAATGGTGTTATAATAGCACTGCATGGTGAGAGATGGTAGCTGCCCTTGTGGTGAGCATAGTATAATGTATAGAGTTATGGAATCACTGTGTTTTACACCTAAAGCTAATGTAACATTGTGTGTTAACTAGACTTCAAACAAAAAAAGAAAGATAAGGGAGGGATGCCTGGCTGGTTCAGTTGGTTGAGCATTTGAGCATCCAACTCTTGATTTCATCTCAGGTCATGATTTCACAGCTCATGGGTTCGAGCCCCACATCAGGCTCCTTGTTGACAGCAAGAAGCCTGCTTGAAATTCTCTCTCCCTTTATCTCTGACCCTCCCCTGCATGTGCTCTCTCTCCTAAACTAAACAAACTTAAAAACAAATGCTCATAAGCATGTGAAGAAACGACAACTCTGTACACTGTTGGTGGGAATATAAGTTGGTAGAGCAACTGAAAAACTGAACGGATGTTCACATTAAAATTATGGTCCAACAATTCCATTTCCAATATATCCAAAGGAAATGAAACCACCATCTCAAAGAGAGATCTGCATGCCTATGTTCATTGCAGCATTATTTACAATAGGCATACACGGAAATAACTTAAGTTCTAATTGACAGATGAATGAATAAATAAATAATGTTATATATACGCATAGAACATTATTCAGCCATTAAAAAGAAGGAAATACTGTTATTTTCAACAACATAGATGAAACTTGAAGGCATTGTGCTATGTGAAATAAGTCTGATGGAGAAAGACAAATATTGTACGATCTCATGTATATAAATGGAGCCTAAAAAATGAACTTATATAAATGATCCTTAAAAAAAAACAACACCGAGAACAAATTGTTGGGTGCCAGAGAAGAGGGTGTAGGGGTTGGAGGAAATGGGTGAATGTGGTCAAAAGATACAAATTTCCAGTCGTAAGGTTAATAAGTTATGCGGATGTAATGTACTGTTTGGTGACTATCGTTTATAATACATTTGAAATTTGCTTAAAGAGAGATGCTAAAAGAAAAAAATATATATAACTCTGCAAGGTGATGGATATTAGGTAAGCTTATTACAGTAAAAATTTCACATTATGCATATATCAGTTGATTATGTTGTACACCTTGAGCATATGCATTATGTTATTAATATAGCAATTATATCTCAGTAAAATTGGAAAAGAATAAATGCCAATTATGGAAATGAGAAAATTTATTTATTGGATTTATTCGTTCATTCATACATTCATTCATTCATTTAAATCTAGAGGTAGAAATCAGCTAGTATTCATTGCAGTATTTCTACCTTTAAAAAAATAAATTTCCATCATGTAACACTTTAACAAATTTGACTTATCCTGTCATATGCTTGATCAATTTGTCTGTTTTGTGGCTCATTGTTTTTTGCATTGTTTTGTTTTATGTGGAAAAAGATTGAGACTGACAAACTTACGTCAATAAAAGTGGTTAAAGATACTTCCAAAGCAGATTTACCAATGATTCCCTTAGTATGGTCTTCATGTTAAATTACTAAAGTAGCCATGATTCTCTGACCTCCCCTGTTTCCATCCCTATTTCGCAACATGACTTTGCAACTTCTCCCATCACATGGTGGTCTATTTTCCCACACTTTAAATCAGGTCTGACTTTGGAACTTGCTTTGGCCAATGAACAGGGTGAGAGCAATACTCTTCTGGTGTTCCTGGATGTTCCTGCTCTTGATTTATTTTTGCATTGCCACAAAAGGAAGCCTGAGCTAGCCTGTTGGGACAGAGTTGCCCTGTTGTCCTAGCAGAAAAAAAATGAGAGTCCAGCCAAGGTCATCAAAGCAACCCCCAGACAGCCCACAGTGGACCACAGGAGCAGACCGGGTCCCACCAAGAATAGCTCATCATGACCCAGATGAGGAGAACCACCCAAATGCTAATCAATGCTGATTATCTTAAGCCACCGAATCTTGGGTTGGTTTGTCGTACAGCAATGGAAAATACCGACTGAGTCTTCCCCACAGTTTATTTTTTCCCATGAAGTGACTGATGCGTACAATGCCCAACATGCAATTGTGAGAAAAGTGAATGAATCAATCGGTATTTACTAATACATTATATCTACAATGTATTGCAATTATTTTGTGCCAGGAATGTTTCAAACATTTTGCATAAGCTATCTCAGTTAATTTCCTCCCCAATAAATAATAGCAATTGTGAGCCCTTGCTGGCTATGAGGCAGGGGCCTATGGAATCACAAAAAAATAAGGTTTGTCTCTTCTTGTGAAATTTTCATTGTGGATGGTGGAGACACATGTGGCACAAACACTCAATCACTGAATTAGCAGTTAACCTAGTTAAGAGGATTATTCAATTACTTGGCACCCTTTCCTGCTCCTCTCTCTCATATAATTAGTGTATTTTTTACTGGATGCCTTATGTTACAGTCTACTGTGGTTGTAGCTCCATATTTAGAACATCTGTATATATCAACTTAATTCTACATTTTCCTCATTATTAACTTTTCTCAGAAGTCTCTATTACCCTAAATTCAGTATGTAAAAAATGAAAGCATAGTTTTTAACAGTATAGGACATAGGGGTGCAGTGAATATTTACTGATTTTGTATTATAAACATGGCCATGATCTATTTCAGCCTTTCAGATTAAGATAATTTTAAGATATGTTTTCCTTTAGCTGTCATCAGTAATACTGAAAGTTCTTTTTTTATAGTTTTATTTGGAAATAGACAAAAAATGAAATAATACTATATATATATATATATATATATATATATATATATATATATATACTTTTTTTTTATGTTAGACCTTTACCTAAAGTGCTGGTTCATTTTGCTAGCATAAAAATTGTGATTTTTTTGGTTATCCCTTAAGTGAATTTAATAGCAGCTACTAATATAAATTCTTTGTTAAGCTCTTCCATGCAAAGGCATTTTACATATATTTAATTATAAATACATATAAAATTCCTATGAGAAAGGTAATTGCATGCCCATTTTAAGGAATATAAATTCCCTCTTCAAGTTAACATAGAAAAAAAAAACCTAGAAAGCCTTTAATTTTACTGACTTCAAAGACTATATTTTTCCCACTAGATTATAAACTGCTTTTATTTCTCCCAACTAAGAACTGTGAACTTTTAAAAATATATATTGATATGGAATCTATTACCCCAAAGCCCAAAGTAAAACTGAAGCAAAGAAAAAGATTAAAAACTCTAGTCCCAGACGCCTAGCTCAGTGGTACCTGACTCAGAGGAATATTATACTGACATCTCTTATCATTTTGACTGATGTCCTGTTTCTGTCTCAGAAGAAAAGAACATTTTCCTTCCCCTGTCATTGGTGTAAGCTAAAGCAGGCAGGAGATTGCTTTTGACTCATTCTAATTATCAAAACTGCTTCCTCACTCTCATTACATGGCTTTGGTCTCTCTGCTGAACTACATTGGTTCAGCGATTTTGTACACCAGTTAGTGGGTCTCCTATCAGATATATTTGTATTGCTCTTCCCCGATCCATTGTGAACTATGAAAAAAAATGCAAATGAAAAATGCATCTCTATTGACACTTAGCCTCCAATTTACATTCTATCCCCCATGTATTCACATCATTACCTGTAGACTTTAGGGCTTCTCTATAAAAAAAAAATTGGGTTATTTTATCAGATATACAAAAACTGCTCCGAGAATATATGTAGATTTTTGGTACAGTTAACCTTTTCAATGAGGAATATGATAGAAGCACAGTTTGCGAACCAAAAAGAAAAAGGAACTATAGACAATAAGCACATGGTATTAGCTTTGTATGCTGTAACTAGCTATCTTAAGAAAATAATTATCCAAAAGTCCTGAGAAATTATAAGTCCAAGTAAGATGAAGAAGTTGAAGGAGTAATGGTTAGAAAACCCTAATAGATTACTAGGAAAAGGATGGAATGGACATCCTTAGCTGAACACCTTAATCCAGTGACTGATGTCAAGGATGAAACCCATGCTCTTTCATAAATGACACTGTGTGCCACTTCTGAAAAGGGAATACTGTTCTAAGTGGAGCGTGTTTCTGAATCAGTAGGATACATCTACATAAGGTCCCTTAAACACGAGGGGGCCATTTCAACCACTATCTCTCTCTCTCTCTCTCTCTTTTTCTTGTTACAAATAATTTCATGATAATGGATGTGAAACAAATAGTCAAACTCTGGCTTTCTGAGGCCAGGAAGTTTGATTAACAATGTTAAATAGGAAGGATCATAGCATTCATGTTTTAGCCCAAAGGCAGATCCACTTTTAGCACAGAACCCAATCAGGAAGTGGCTCTTCTGTCCAAAGCAGCAGAGTATAAAACCTCCTTTTCATCACCCGAGGACACAGGGAAGTCTCACTTCATCAAACTCAGAAGGCGCTATGCATACAGCAAGAGCAGCTCTCTATTCTTTGTGTGACATGTACCTGGTGGCTAGGACACTGCAGAGAGTAAAGGAAGACCAGCGGATCCTTCACAGAAGCACTATAAAGGTTCTGTATTCTCCGGGAATTTTTTGCACACTCACTGACAAAAGTTTTGAACATTTCTGCAAATAATGTTAAGGGTTCAACTCCAAAAAGCCACTTGCCAGCACAGAACAAGACGGGGGAAGGTGGAACAAGAGGGGAATCGAAAGAACCTCAGGAAGAAAAGGATTCAAAAGCGGACTGGCACACGGATGAGTGCCTTAAACGTGGGCGCTCAAGTTTTTTGTTTGTTTGCTTGAACTAGTTTCTGCCTTAACATAACATTCTATACTCCTATGGCTATGTATCATTTAAAGTTTTATTTTTTAAATTTCTTTTAATTTAATGTTTATTTATTTTTGAGAGAGAGCACAAGAGGTGGAGGGCCAGAGAGAGAGGGAGACACAGAATCTGAACCAGGCTCCAGGCTCTGAGCTGTCGGCACACAGTCCGACGTCCGGCTCGAACCCTGAGCCAAAGTCTGGCGCTTAACAGACTGAGCCACCAGGCACCCCAACATATCATTAAGTTTTAAAAACAGACAGCCCAGTCTTGTGCTTAAATCCATAGAATGAGCTCTATAATTCTCTGTTAATACTCTTTATAGCCCTGGGTTTAACACAGACACTCGCACGCACCTCCAGGTAGTGTTATCAAAAGAATTCTGGAATAGTGAACCCCCCTTTGTTTTCACTGCAGTTAAGGTTGCTCTTCTACAGAATGACCAGGACTCTAAGACCAGCTCCTCCAGAGAAGAAAGTCCTAACGGGAATATTCCAGCCAGTTTTGCATTCTTCTGCCCAATTGCTTTCCTACCTATTTGAGTGGTTTCTA
The DNA here is from genome assembly GCF_016509475.1 of Prionailurus bengalensis. Classification (NCBI taxonomy): domain Eukaryota; kingdom Metazoa; phylum Chordata; class Mammalia; order Carnivora; family Felidae; genus Prionailurus; species Prionailurus bengalensis. The sequence goes on from NC_057344.1 coordinate 180,820,623, forward strand.
GGAAATTCTGCTGGCATATCTCTGACTTACATCCAGGCAGAATTTAACATAGGCATCCTCGATTTTGTGAATCATCCACATACACTATTTTAAATACAGTATTTTTATTACAGCCATTCATACGAACCAGATCTAAGATATAACTTTGTTGTGGCAAACCTCATAATGTAATCATTATAAAACTGGGTTGTCAGCTTTATATTAAAAGTGTCCTTTATACACAAAGCCATACATGAATTATCACAAATTACTCCACTGGAGCACACAGTTCCATGCAAAGCTAGGTTTCAACTGGACCTCTTTTCACAAAAACTTCACTTGCCTTCTCACTTTATATTTGAAAGTAGGCACCACCCTTTGGGCCAAAGTAAGCCTCTTTTCCATTTTACTAAGTACACATAAACTGCTATCTTTGAAATATTATATACAAATTTCCATGTATCTCTCAAGGGACACTGGTGTCTTTTTATGAAAGAGCTTGTCTCACCTTCTCACCACCTACCCCGGCCAAGTTTTACCAACCCAGCTCTGCATACAACTCTGACTTCCCTTTAAGTTGGCTCCCTTCTTGTTTGAGCTGGCACTCATCGATCAATACGCTCATACTTCAGCTGTTCGAGCAGCAGCTAACCAAGCAGCCACAACAAACACAATTCTGGCAGGCTCCTAATGTGTGTCTCTGCCTGTAATTCAGATGCTGTTTGCAAAGAGTTTACATGTAGACCACGTCGCTCTTAGAAAGCGCAGTGCTAGGATTTAAACAGAAAGCTTATTAGGCACAGTCCTGCGAATTAAATCATTATAAGCAGTTGCTCAAAATAGTTTGGGAAGGCAGAGTGCATGGTGATGTATTTTTACACATAAAGACTAACATTTTCTTGGACAAGATCACTGCCATGGCAAATGATAACGTTCTGGAGAGAAGCACTGAGTATTGATTCAATTAAATGCTGTATCCTTTACTTATAAGAACAAACTGATTTCTTCCCAACTTCGATTACGGAAGTCGAGGACATAAGGTGTGTGTATGAGACAAGTAGATTTTTTTTTTCACTTGCTATAAATGTATTTGGTGGAAAGTAAAATTTGGTGCAATTAGGGGTGAATGCATCTGCTGTAAACCTCATGTACAGTTCACCTTGGAGAAAACTCTCTGAGAATATTCAATATAGAGTCACTATTCTGGGTCTGCTGAAGGGGGTAGAAAAATACACAGAATTTGATGTTTGCATCGTAAGAGCTTACAATATACCAGATAACACAAATATTGTGAAACTATAAATGCACAAAGCACTATGCTAGAGTAGCCCATATCTGAGAAGAATTCCACCTGAAGAGTTGAATTCAATCTGGATTTTGAAATAATTGGCTTTGCCTACTAAGGAGTGGATGAGGGATGAGGAAAGCACTCCAGTGAACGGAACAGCTCGAGTCAATGCATGCAGGCATGAAATGATATCATGCATTTGAGGTCCTTAAACCAGTCCAGAATGGATGGTCCAGATTATAGGAGGGGATAGGTTTAGCAAAGAGTAAAGGTTCTTTACTTCTATGCTAGTGTTATCACAAATGCTGCAGTCAAAATGGTAAACCGTTAATGTTTCTAAATATGTGGTCTGTGGTATGATAGAATATATTTGGGAAGAACGTTCTCACTTCATAGAGAAGAGGTTGGAACCGCTAAGAGGAAACTCTAGTAACTCACGTAAGAGAGTGTTGGCAGCAAAGCTGGAAAGGAACAGGAGATTGGAAAAAAAAAAAAACATTTTAAAGATAGAAATTGGGAACAGAGAGAGTAAAGTAGAATAAAGAGTCAAAGAAGACTTTCAGTCAGCTTAAAAAAATATTTAATGTTTATTTATTTTTGATAGAGAGAGAACAGAGACAGAGACAGAGCTTGAGCGGGAGAGGGGCAGAGAGAGAAAGGGAGACACAGAATCCGAAGCAGGCTCCAGGCTCTGAGCTGTCAGCACAGAGCCCAACGCGAGACTCAAACTCACAAGCTGTGAGATCTTCACCTGAGCTGAAGTCAGAGGCTTAACCGACTGAGCCACCAATGCACCCCAAACAGTGTTTTTCTTTTTAAAGTGAAGGAATGGTAACGTGTTAATGGCATTTAACTGGCACAGAATAGGAAGGACTATACAAAGTTTTCTCCAAAATAAAAAGGAAAATATCCTTTCACTTTATCTAAACTTTCTAATTATAGGAGCATCACAAAATATATGAGAAAACAGATGTGCAAATAACATGATATCTCTCAAGCAGTGTAACTATCGAAATGTAAAGGACACTGATCTGGCAATTAGATGCCTACGGAGGACACCTTTATTACAGCTAATGTTAAATGTTTCGCCGTGAAGATAGTACTGTGGACATTATATATTTTTTTCCCGTCTGCCACGTGATGACACTAATGTAAACATCAAATTAAAAAAATAAACACGGATCCACAAACATTAACAACCCTTCAGTGATTATACATTATACAAATTAAATCATATTTATATCAGATAATTCTATGTAATACAGAATAGACACATAGCATGTATTATTGAATGTGACTAATCTAGATGTCATGACGACTAAATTATGTCTCCAAAGGTAGACTGTTATTATTCCTCCTAATATATAACCCCCCCCACAAAAGCACAGGAAATGGGAATCATATCTTCAAATTATGTATAAAGATACACATGTATCTTTGTGCATGATACTTGACTGTCATTCTAATATCCCTTTCACAAGCTCTTTTCATTTTTCTTTTGATTACAAAACCTTTTCCTCAGCGTTCCACTTTTAGAGTAAATCTTCAACATCATGAACACTGATGCTCCCAGGAATGCTGCCTTTTTCTGTTAATCTCAATAGCTCCAGAGAGGCTAGCAAAATAAAGCATTTCATTTCTACATTTTGCACTTGACTTGGCTTAGACTGATACCAGGTGACATTATTACTCTGGATTTCAGATGTTGTTTAGGGAAGAGGAGAGTAAAATAAAGGATACAATTATCATTTCAAAAGTGGCTACATTTGGGGGCTATGATACCTACCAGTTTTCATTTAAAGCAGCAACTCTTAAGAATGAGGTCTATTGCTAGAATTCTCAATGTCTTGTTCTATTTTTAAATAACTCTCTGTGACTGGCAGATATGAAAACATTAATAGGGCTTGAGAAATGCTCCACAGGAGGTAATATTTAAGTTATTAGGGTCAGAGCCAAGAGAAGTTTTTCATGCATAAAAAGATGAGTTTGTTACCACAAAGTATTCCTACCATGTCCTTTCATTTGTAATATAGAATTATGACTTGGTCCGTCCATATTTTACTGGGAGAGTGCACAGATGCGATGTGCACACACAGGGACCATCTCATATATCTTTGAATTGTTCAATATGCTTTGCAGTGCCTTGCATTTATAAAAAAGTATGCTCAATGCATTTATGTAGTATGCTCAGTTTTTAAATATTTCACGTGAAGGTGAGATTTAAAGGTCAATGCTTACTTCTGCTAAGATTAGACTTTTCATACTTAGGAATAATAGCTCAACATGCAGAAATTCAACACTCACATATTGCTAGGAATCTAAATGATAATAAAGAGTAGTAGGCTTTCTAGAACCTCTAAATATATAAGGTCTAAGGAACCTGCACTTAAACTAACTTGACAGTTGTTAATTGCTTTTCCCAGGTATACTTACTACAAAGGGAAAGAAAAAAGTGGTTTTAGTTGTGTCACACACACACACACACAAACACACACACTCCCTCCAAATCTTCTAACTAAAATGCATGAATACCTAAATTATACTTACAAGTATAATTTAAAGTGATGCCTAGAATAAGTTCTCTAAAAAATCTTTTTTTAAAAAAATACCGTGTTTTAGATATAGCAGTTCAAAACCCAGTACATAATTAAATACATATGATGGATTTTACTGAGTGCTTAATGCATGTAAAATTTCCTTTGACAATTCAAATTTAAACTCACTTTAGTTCTTATAAATCTTGCAAGAGTATAATTGACTTAACATTTTTTTTTCCCAAACAGCTAATACATTACTTTCATTTCTATCTGGATTTTCATACAAATGAGAATAAGAAATAGAAAAAAAAAAAAAGCTACCTGGTAATAATCAACAGAGAAGCAGCTTGGGAAAACCAAATGCATTTTTTTTCGTCTCCTGTGCAGTCTTTTGTATAAGGTTTTGGTGATTTTGAATATGATTCATTACAACCAACACAGTAAATAGGATAAAATTAATTTTAGAGTTGCAAATATTCTGATAGGAATCTGTAGAGAATGCTCCAGGCAAAAATTAACAATTTTTCTCTGGAGATTATGAAACCAATTTTCCACATGCCAAAGATATAAGTAAATGCATGCACAGGACTATCTAGATAAAAGACCGTTTTTTCTGTAACTTTACGTACAAACAATTTATATTAGGCCACGTTCTATTTCCCTGACTCATCCACTCACGACTTGTCCAGAAAATTGGAACTTAAATGAAAAGAGCAGGGTAGAGGGAACCAGGAATCTGGGATTCAGTTCTGTTACTTCTCATAAACTTGAATTAGCCCCTGTTAATTTCTCTACAACTCAGTTTCTGTCAGATGCGTGGATAAACTGGAGTATCCCTAAAGTATCCAGGAACTCTAAAATTCTGCTTCTGGCTCCCAATACCAACCATGTGAGAAAGGACCAACGTCTTGTCTAATTATAACCTGTTTTCTATCAGCATTTCCCCAGTAGTTATATTTCAGAAATAAAGAGTGACCGTATCCTATACTCAAGTAATAAGAATCATATGAGAGCACATTTCATCTGGGATTGATGATCCCATTTCAGTCTAACTGAAGTTCTTTGCCCACAGAAATCCTTAGCCTTTTATTTACATTTTTGTTTGACACTCACTTAACTCACCTTCCACTCCTTCTGTCCAAACCTGTTTCAGCCCACTGATCTCCTTATTGCACTCTGTGTATCAGCCACACTGTTCTTCTTTGACAAATCTACCTAGCAAAAACTACTTTCAACTCTCAGCTACAATTTTTGTGTTCTCCTTGGGGCCTTTTCTGAACTAAAGAAATCTGAGCTATTATTTGATTAAGCTTCAAACTATGATATGTATGAATTTGGGTGGCAGTTGTGGTGGTGTTATGATACATCCACAGCAAAATGGTGAGAATCATAGGCACACGTTTTCCTTCCTTCCTTCCTTCCTTCCTTCCTTCCTTCCTTCCTTCCTTTTACCATTGACCTTGACCTCACCATGGCATAGGCACAGCATTAAACACTGTTAGTGTAAAGAAGAATACATCGCATTCCCTTCCCACAAGAAAGACACACAAATGTACCTAAATTATCACAACACATTACTACAAATGCTAACAGAGACAGGTGCCTGACCTTTTCATATTTGGGGTTATCTGTCAGTTTTGTGAGAAAAAGCATGGACTTAGGAATGTAAAAGACCCATCTACCCTACTCACTAGCTATTTAGTCTTGAAGAAGTTTCTTAGCTTCTTTTTTTTTTAATTATTTTTAACATTTATTTTTAAGAGATGGAGAGAGACAGAGCAGGAGCAAGGGAGGGGCAGAGAGAGAGGGAGACACAGAATCCGAAGCAGGCTCCAGGCTCTGAGCTCCGAGTTGTCAGCACAGACCCTGACGCGGGGCTTGAACTCACAAAACGCGAGTTCATGTGAGTTCATGACCTGAGCTGAAGTCAGATGTTTAACTGACTGAGCCACCCCAGCGTCCCAAAGTTTCTTAGCTTCTTAGGTGCTCAACCTCCCCACACGTGAAATAAGGAAAACAATATACTCCTCCTCAGATTTTCATAGGAATCAAACCGATCTTGAGGGCAAAGCCTTTCATCCATTATCAATCACTTTCCCTAACATGTATCTTTCATGTAGTAGACACCTAATAAATAATTTAGAATTTACTACTTAGGATGAGTATATGTCTGCCCAAGTTTCCTTCTGAGTGTCTGATCTGCCTATCTGACCAGGGCAAACCGTTTTAGGCAGATTCCCTCTGCAGACACGTGCTGCTTGTGTAAAAGAAATCCACTTGACCCAGAGAGCAGATTGAGGTAAACTCAGACCCAGAGTACAGGGTAATAGTAACCTCACCGTTGCCTCTTTAGGCTGCATGCCTAATGCAGTATCCTTGCCTGTAATGGAGTAGACCAGCATTACCAAGACTGTATCCATGGCAAATGAAATAATTACCTTTCCCTCTGTGTTACAGACTGAACTGTGTTCTCCCCCAATTCATATACTGCAGCTCTAACTCCCAATGTGACTGTACCTGGAGGTGTTTCCTTTAAAGAGACCATTAAGAGTTAAATGAGTCAAAAAGATTGGGTCTAGGGTGCCTGAGTGGCTTAGTTGGTTAAGCATCCGACTTCAGCTCAGGTCATGATCTTACAGTTCATGAGTTTGAGCCCCGCGTCGGGCTCTGTGCTGACAGCTCAGAGCCTGGAGCCTGCTTCAGATTCTGTGTCTCCCTCTCTCTCTGCCCCTCCCCCACTCATGCCCTCTCCCTCTCAAAAGTAAATAAACATTAAAAAAAAGAATAAAAGAAAATATTTATTAAAAAAGGGTCTAATCAATAGGGCTGATATTCTTCTAAGAAGGGAAAGAGATGCCTGGAGTGTAGTGTACATGCACCAAGAAAGGTCATGTGAGGACATGGGAGAAGGCGGCCATCTGCAAGCGAAAGAAAGAGGCCTCAGGAGAAACCAAATCTTCCAATGGCTTGGTCTGGGACTTCCCGCCTCCAGGACCGTGAGAAAATAAATTTCTGTTGTTTAAGCCACTCGGTCTGCGGTATTTTGTACTGGCAGCCCCAGCAAACTAATACACTCCATTAAAATGCTAGCCAAATATGGGTCAAGTATTTTTGAGGTAAGACAGACGGCTAGAAGCGAGGTTAACTGTCAAAATAACTAAGGCAGGAGACAGAACCAATATTTATATTCTGTGTTTACCATCTACCTGTGCAATAACTTGGCCACAGTCGTCAAGTTAAAGGGACCAAACTGATGTGAACCTGAGTAGTCTGGTATCAGACCCCAGGCTAAGGCTACAACACCATTCCATCTACCATTTCTTGCAATATGAGCTTTGGGGTCTGTAAAAATTGGTTAACCGCTCTGATTCCTTGCAAACTGAGTGAAATAACATTTACACTGCTGGGTTATTAGGGTGATTAGAAATAATGTATATAAACTGGTAAACACGAGATGCTCCATATAGGATAATTATTATGTTGTGGTGTTTTCTATTTAAATGTTTATTTTTGAGAGAGACAGAGAGACAGAGCACGATCAGGAGAGGGGCAAAGAGAGAGAGAGAGAGAGAGAGAGAGAGAGAGAATCCAAAGCAGGCTCCAGGCTCTGAGCTGTCAGCACAGAGCTTGACACGGGGCTTGAACTCATGAACTGTGAGATCATGACCTGAGCTGAGGTCGGACACTTAGCCAACTGAGCCACCCAGGCACCCCTATTGTGGTGTTTTCTAAACGGTGAGGCAAGTTGTACTACAAATACATTTCACAAGCATCACCTGTGATTAAGCCTGACTTTTGCCAGTGGTCAGCTATGAGAACTAGAAACTAAAACAGGGATGATAATGGAGCTTAAATATGGGAACAGGAGCCCTAACTGGGATCTCTGGTCTGCCTAGGTGGGCAGTGACCAAACTGTGTAGGGGAATTGGCAGCTGCTGTAAGATAAATCCAAGAGGTTGATTCCATTTTTATTCACTCTGGGTGAATGGATAAAGAAAAAGCTTAGGGTTGCCTTGATAGAAGCATAGGAAGGGATTCCTGGGTGGCTTTGTCCATTAAGCGCCCAAGTCTTGATTTCAGCTCAGGTCATGATCTCATGATTTGTGGGACTGAGCCCTGCATCAGGCTCTGCGCTGACAGCATAGAGCCTGCTTGGGATTTTCTCTCTCCCTCTCTCTCGCTGGCCCTCCCCTGTGTGGACTCTCTGTCTCAAAAAAGCTTTGAAAAAGAAAGTATATGAAGAATTTGGGGTTACAGTGCTACTCTCACTATAGCCCTGTGAGATTCTATTAGGATAATCCATGGCCTAGAAGACATTTTCCAGACAATCATTCATTTGGATTAAAAATTGTATTATCTTGAAACATAAATTTCCCTAGTAAGAAAAAAAAAATTATGGTGCCCCCACCTTCAGTGGAAAATTTTGTCTCCATTTAAATGAAATCTCCTATTTCATAATTAAGAAAAGATCAGGCACTTATAGTGAGCATTTGAAAGGGAAAAAATATAAAGGTCACAGAACCTAGCCTGCATTTGAACTAGGCCAGCACGTTTTTTGGTGATACTTTTATTATATTTGTTAGATATAGTAAGTAACAACTTGAATAAAAATTCATTAAGCCTCACTAGGGAAATTATACAAAAAAGACCGCTTATATATTATTTGGGGGGAGGGGGGGAAGCCACATCCACACAATCAGCTCATAGGCATTACTTGAGAAAACAAGCTTGTTTTTTTTTTGTGTGTGTGTGTTTAGTTTTTTGAAGATAGAAATATTTCACTGTGTGGTAGTCTAAAAATTTGGCAGGCATGTGCCATCTATTGGTTACAATTTAGTGGATGTCAGAATAAGAGACTTAGGGAAAATTTGCTTTATCTAAAACCAAAGTTATATAATGGTGGTTTAAAATTCCCTTTCTCTCTCTCTCTCTTTCTCTCTTTCCTTCTGTAATGGAAAAGCACAGTCATAGACACATCGACAAAAAAACCTATTGACAGAAAAGAGATAAAGGAATGCACTTAGAGTTTTATTAATATTCTCACAGTGATTGATTGTAGACCTTTAGAGGAAATATATGAATATAATTTTTAGGGGGAGGGCTTGCACAATAAACTCACTAACAAATTTTATGGCCCGACAGACAGCAAGGATCACAGAATCTACTTAGCTGGATTTCTCTTTTCCTCACATTGACAAATATCTGTTTGAAACAAACAACATGTCTCTGGTTATGTTTTACATTGAGAAAAGGTTTTCCTTGTCTATATGTCATTTTATGCTTGAAAGCATGAGATCTGATTACTCCTCCACCATCACCTAAACTTTTGCAGGAATGAAATGATCTGTTTTTAAACTCTAGATAGAGATTTAACTCACCCTCCCGAGGCTATAAATCCCACAGGTTGTTTATATGCTACAAAAAGAAATTCTAAATCTGCTACCCTTTCATTTAACTGAGAATGTCTACTCTTACCCTGTATTATGGGACAAGGTGAAAAGGAGGTTCTCCTCTAGGTCTTTTTTATATCTCTCAATTACTTCCTATTTATTTTCCTACAGAGGAAGTGACCCAACTTGCTATTTTCATTTAAGCTTGATCACATCCCTTTCTATATTTGAAAGGTGACTCAAATCTTGGAAAAAGGTAAATATAAAATGGATTTTCTTGAGTATGTAAGCTAGATATATTCTAAATACCAGAAATATTTCCATGTGCCTGCCCCAAACTTCTCATGGCAGCAGCCCAATTTTATATAATGCAATTAATTGAGAATATTTTGGGGCCTAGAGAGTATCTTTTGCATGCATGATTGGCCTGTGTTGTATGCTATGTATGTATTCTTAGAGAAGTTACATAATGTTATATTTCAGTACTTATTTGGGGTCTGAAATGTTAGGCAGGTTATTTCCATACAATAGTCTTCTATTTACCCTAGGTCACCAGCACCATGTACAATGCAACATCTGAAAATGGGAGGCAACATGGCAAGACTGCTTCCAACTTAATGAAGTGAGGATTTAAAATATCTCGCTTAAATCTCACAGGGGTGCCTGGGTGGCTCAATAGGTTAAGCATCCAACTTTAGCTCAGGTCATGATCTTGCAGTTCGTGGGTATGGGCCCCACATCAGGCTCTGTGCTGACAGCTCAGAGCCTGGAGCCTGTTTCAGATTCTGTGTCTCCCTCTCTTTCTGACCCTCCCCCGTTCATGCTGTCTCTCCCTGTCTCAAAAATAAATAAACGTTAAAAAAAAAAAAACGTTTAAAGCTAAGAAAGCAACGATATATTGGTAAATGATCAAGTATGAAGCAATCATTCTATAATAATCATCAGGAGAAACACCATACAGAGCAAGATTGCAAACTAACAGCAAAGTCCCTAAACACTATAATAGTGTACAGAGTTTCTTAATTTTTTTTTTCTGTTTTAAACACATTATTTCCCTTGCAAAAAATCTCAGTTGACTGGTTCACTCCCAAGCCTCAATCCACCAGTACTTGGCTCTTTGTCAAGACTAGGCTTTTTTCACCTTTAGAAGAGTGAGGTATGTTTTTGTTTGTTTGTTTTTTTATATTAAAAAATAACTGTGTTTATTTATTTGGGTGTGGGGAGCAAAGAGAGAGAGGCAGAGAGAGAATCCCAAGCAGAGTCCACACTGTCAGTGCAAGAGCCTGATGTGAGGCTTGAACCCACGAACCATGAGATCGTGACCTGAGCTGAAACCAAGAGTCAGACAATCTAGTGAGTCCCCCAGGTGCCCCCTTTTTTGATATTTTTAATAAATGCTTATGGTGAAATCACTTTTAGAAAATCAGAATGAATGACTTCTTCTAATGCTCTGTCACCTTACAGAAGCCTAGACAAAAGATACCAACAGGAGTCATTTGGAAGACAGAACAAGTATAGAACAAGGGGAGCTATTCTCATTCCCTTTGGCTCATATCTTTAATCATCCTCAGATTCAATACTCTTGGGTAAAGGTGAGGGTGGCAGGCAGGGACTCACTAGACCAAAGAAATGCAATTTAAACTGGGGACAAAATCTACCATGGGACTAATCCTTATAACCATAATTAATAGCCTAAGATAAAAGGAAAGAAAATGGCATCCAGGGATATTTAAAGCTAAGGTTTCAACCATAAAAATACCCTGCCTATTAGATCTATAATTCAGTTCTCTATTATATCTTTGGCTTTCATACAGGTGAAGGTCTTTCTTGTGTCTGAAAACACGGAACCACTGGATTTGACTCTTCACCTCATAGCTACAGGTTCACTAAAAAGATCACTCATTTGGCTGTCAATATTTAAGTCCAAGGATCTTGTTTTTCAAGTCACGGAAGAATTATATGGCACATTGATGGTTGATTCTAACCCTGAAGAACTTGTCCTAAGGCATAATGTTTTGGTAAAATTGATCATGAAGCTGAACTTGACTTTTTGGAGGATTTAAAGGAAAATGTGCATTGGCTCCAGGCAGTGTTTTGGAGGACCAGCCTTCAGCTGAACCCTACATCGGTAGTTGTTGTTGTTTACCTGTTCCCTGTAGGTGGTATTTGGATGAAGGGCCCGAATTTCCCTAATGCTCTCGGCACAGTTCCGTTTGCCTCTAACAGACCCTGTGAAACGGCCCCCAGTCCCACTGCTGGATGGGACTTGCTGATTGGCTTCTGTTTATCAGAAATGCTTTCTGTTCTCTCAGTATGCCCTGTTTGTGATTCTGCGGTAGAAAGCAAAACATTCTTACCGAGGAAAATACACGTTCCTCCTCATAATCCGGGGTGAAGATTTTTCAGTCTTCAACCCATGTTTTGCCAATTTTGCAGCCTTTCATTGATTTGTTTCAACATGTACTTACATAATAGCTGGCGAACCGAAGGTCCTGCAGCTATCTTTGTCTTCAATGCAAAATCTAAATGGACTGGTTCGTCTTTATATCAAGATGCCTGGAAGGCTTCTATGCTAGCGATCATTGCAGCTATCTGCACAGATTCAAATATTTGGTTCTGCAGATCAGATTCGTTTTGATGACTTTATTTACCGAGAATGTTCTACGAAGTGGAACTATCGTCTCCTTTTCGCTTCAGCAACGGTAATTTACAAATGGTTTTCACATCCAGTATTTCACGCAATCTTTTTGAGAGCATTAAAGAGGCAGGTATTATGATCACTATTTTGAGGATGTGGAAATTGTGCAGGTGGAAGTTACGAATGTCCCCCCAAGTAGGGCAAATATAAGCCTCGAATTCATACCTTCTAAAACCATGACCACTATACATGAGAAAGAGGGAAATGGGAAAATCATTTAAACTTCTAGCTATTAGGTGAAGATAGACTCAAATGACAACTAACGGAAATTTATAAACAGCTTCCCTATATTCTGATGATTTTTGTTCACAATGGGATCTCCCATATATTGTCTCATTTAATCCTCACAACGTTGGAAGGAAGAAGGGGCTCTTTGATTTACACTGTTGCCCTTCAAAGACTTAGAAGTGTAATTTACTCCAGACCACACAGTTATTAAGGATTACAGGAGGAGCCAAAGATGAATCACAATGGAGTGGACATATCTGTTGTGATGCTTTTAAGAAAAGCCTATGCTTGAAGTTTAGAGTAAATGATTTCTCTTCCAACTATTATATACACAGAAATTTCACTATACCTGGCAATTTCATTTCTATAACTTCCAAACAATCTGGATAAGACAAAAATGTTTGCCATGTTGCTCAGGAAAATCCCAGCTAACATTCTACCACTTCAAGAGAGGAGCTCAGAGATGAATGATTTTAAGGAGCAGAAAGAACTGGAATGAAGCCTGCAATCATTTTCTTCACACAAAATTTCACCAAGCATCTTTAAAAAAAATGAAAGTGATACAAAAAAATAGAACACACCTTTTGACTGTTACTCCCAGTAAGAGGGAAGCAAGTATTGCCATCATGGACACGCTCATAAATTGTAATGAAATGAATATAATGAAAATGGAGCTTCCTGATATTTTTGTACTTGTCACAAAGTCCCTACTCTAGGGGGTTGAAAATAATCCCTTGTTGTTTATAACAAAAGCCCATTCCACCCTGTTTGAAAATCAGGTAATGTCTGTGGGAAATAAGAATACCACATCCAAGTGCCCGTCACTGAGCAACAAATCCCCACTGTACTCTATTCTTTGGCAGAAAGATAGAGAAGCAAGCATTTAAAAGAGAAGTGGGACAGTCTGGTTCAGACAAGGCTTTGAGATGGACATGTGCATGCATGTATATGCACACACGCACACACATACACACATTTGTACAAAAGGAGGACAAGATACTTTTCCCCCTATAAAGGCAAAATTGGGTAGGGCAATTGAACTAGTCTCTGATGGAAAGAGGAAGTTGCTTCCACCCATTTCCATTTCCATTAGGTCACAGAAATAGAAAAAAAATAGCTCGAGTGGGAATCTGGAACATTATCTGTGTAGATGGTTGGACACTTGCAGAGGTATGGGAAGATCAGCAGAATTGGAATTAAACAGTCGGGTTCGTCTCTGGGTCTCTAGTTTACTCAACTCATTTATAAAATGAAGTGTGCATAATCAGAGGCTCTTAAATTGTGTCTGTGGGCTGGCTGGATTAGCTGGAGTTCCTGGAAATGTATGCAGAATTATGTGCAAAACTGTGACTCTAGATAAACATGTACTTTTCTAGTGAGAAGGTCTTTAGCTCTCATAATATTCACAAAATGTCTCATAACTCAAATCAGTGAAGAACTATTAAACTACATGATGTGTAAGGGCCCCTTCAGTAGTGATGTTCTATGATTTTAATGTTTTAATGTTTTTTTTAATTATTTTAATGATTTAATGTTTTATGTTTTGAAGAAATATAACCAAATCTCTCTGGAGAACAGAGATGTTACCACTGCTGACAGATTAGAATCTGATCCAAAGCATATTTTGTTTGCAGTTTTTCTAATTAATTTCTTCTGTCTTCAATGTCTATCCCTACAAAATTCTTTTAATTTCATTTACTATTACATCCTTATATCCAGCAAAGATAAAGATCTGACGTTTGCCTTTTTATATTTATTTGGAAAAGGATAATCTCATTTCTTAGAGATATAAAAATATGTATATTTTAGAATATGTATCTATGGAAAATATTTGTACATTACTTTTTTTTTTATTCATAAAGAAACCTTATTGCACATCAACATTGTACCAAGCACTTCTGAGAACATGGAATTAGGCAGTTTCTCATAATGTGAAGTATGCAGAAAATCTGAACACGTGCATGAGGAAAGAATAGTAACTCCATCAGGCAAGAGATTACTGAAACGACCACCGGAATGGAAATCATAGTACTTCAGATTGGGCCTGATTATAATTTCACAATTCAACCATTATAAATACTTCTAATTTTTCATTTCCTTTAATCATGCGAGCATTTAGCTACACTCTTTAATTATATACATCCAGAATCTCACTCTCTGTGTTGCTAAATTGTGAAATTCTTCTTGAGTTAAGTGGAAACTTTATTCACGAATGTGTAAGTGGAATTATATATATATATATATATATATATATATGTACATATATATAATATAAACATGTATGCTGTAAGTATTAGATATAATATAAATATATTATATATTATAACCTGGTTGAGTAAACTTCCCTTCAATAACTGTGAGAATAAATGGGAGTTTAACTGGGATATAAAGTTATCTTTTTCATCAAGCCCATTTTTACCTTTTCATTTTAGCAATATTTAATACTAGGATTCATGCAAAACAGACCATCAACCAATTACTGATTAATAAAAGTTTGAAAAATCACTGTGAATCCACATATTAAATCACGTAACAAAAATAAACTTTTCTACATTTCTTTTATCTGTTTTCATATCTTTAATCTCATAAAGTTGAATTCAAGTTACTTTTTAATTAAAAAATATTTTTTGTGTTTCTTTTTCTCTGTGCTTTTCTGTATAATCCATAAATATTTGAAATCTATGAGCATATATATGAAAGCCAGTTAGAGACTTGACTTTTTTTTTTAGGTAGGTGATAAGTAAATTATGCTAAATATGCACACCTTCAATATACTTTAAGTTATGCATTTGATATTCTTTATTGATATTCTTAATATGTTCAAATGCATCTATCAGTGAATGTGGCATTTCGTTATTTCCCATGGGTGGGTCATAACCCATCAGGAAGCTCAGGAAGTTGCCTTCAGACTTTAGTGACAGGATGTCACAATGTCATGTCCAGAATTTTTTTCTAGAAAATAAAAGTTTAAAAAATGAGCAACGCTAGAAATGAAAAGTTGAAAATTACTACTCATAATCTCACTGAAAATATTCATTATATTATGAGATAAACTCTAATAATGCTACTTGTCAAGTGTATTTTAAAAGATGTTTTTAACTGAACAAGCTTTGTATTCTTAAATATATTGATACGCCACAAACTTTGTGGAGGCATAAAAATGGATCTAGACAACACTTTTCATAGATACTCTGAAAAGGAGACAAAAGCTTTAAATTTTCATTTAAGCATTAATCAGTGGATATGGAACAGAAAATTGTAAAGAATGAAATGTAAAAAAAAAGTAGGCTTCTCATCTATTTGTCAACCTCGAAGACTACGAAACAGTCTTCTCATATTTGTATATGTTCTAGAAGAAACAAAACAAAACTTCTTTCTTTACATCCTGAGAGTATATATCCACTTTAGTGTGACTGTAAATATTCTTCCTGTTTGAATTACTTATTTAACTATTTCTTAGCATTTACGTTAAAGACACCTTTCAGGAATTCCTTCTTCCCCTTCCCTCATAAAGTTTATCAGAACAATGCATACATTAAATGCTTGCACGCATCAAGGACCCTCCTCTCATTAGGCACATTTGGCATAAGTGCAATGACCTGAATCAACTGTGAACTGGCAGTTTCCTCCTCCGGGCCAGTTCTCAGCCTGCACTTGGCGTTTAGCCACTAAAATCAAAGGAGAGAAAGGGTGATGACTCATGGTTTGCATATGTACATGGCATCTGAGTCAGGTGTTTCTTAATCACATCTTTAGGGGTAATTATTAGGTCAAATTACATTTGACAAGCAGCTCTAAAATCTCACTAAGTTATCTTGCGCCTGCAAAAGAAAATTAGCTCACTTTACTCAACAAAAAATGTATGAAAGCTAAAATGCTGAGCTCATTAACATAGCCGATTTTAGGATCTTTCCTTATTGTAAGACCCTGATAGTTCGTTGATGGTTCTCTGAATATAATGTTACTTCTCCATTAGCTAAAATTACTATTCAAAGAGCATCATTAAGTAGAATTATGGGGAAAAATGAAAATTGTTATAGGGAGCTTCTGTAAATTGCTTTAAAGAGATTCTCAAGTAAGAAAACATCTCCAAATATGTCACTATTCTAAATTTAACCTTAATATTTCCATACTGGGAGTTGAAAAATGTGAAAACACAGTTGTGATCTAAGCTGTTTTTTGCTATTTCATACACAACATTCAATAAGCACCTACCAGTACAGAGATTAATTTATAATCTTACTCAACTTCACATGCAAGTAATGCCAAGAAAAGGAAAAATTAAGAAAAAAACTTTTCTTGGCATTTCATGTTTTGGTAACGTAGCCAAAAAAAAAAAAATCCTTAAATTGTTAAAATAGGAGGTGGCCTTTAAAAGACATGTATGTTTTTTCTGTATTTATTACAAATTCTTGTTCTGTTCCTAAAAGGCATTATAATATGTTCCAAATAAAGTATAACATTTTTACAATTTAAACTATAAAAATAGTGTTTTGAGGACATAGTCCAACCATAATTACTAGCATAAGTTTGCCAACTTTTGCCAACAACATGAGGTCACTATAGTGTGGTCATTTTCAGTGTAAGAGGTGATGAATGACCAGGAACTCATTTATCTAAAGCAAACAAGTGGTGCTCTTAGCGGTTTTCTGGCTGAGTCAGAATTACAAGATAACATGCCTGAAATAGTTCAAAAAATGCACCATATTAGGAAGTAAAGTTAGAACACTTAAAGTGTAAGGTATTTGGGGGTGTTACAGGTGATAGGGTATCATGTCACTAAAATAAGCATTGGGGCATAAAACCGTATTTTCATATTCTAATCGCAAACATTTAAGGTACTTGAAGCTTTCATTACACTCTACTAAGTAGGTGAAAAGAATTATGATTAATTATTTTCAAAAGTTGACTTTGTCATAAGTAGATCACATTGAACAGATGACAGACGTGGGTACAGAGGTTCTAAGGGAGCAGATGAGCTTTTTTCTTTAACTCTCTTTCTCAAATGTGCATTTTAAAGGATTCAGCGGTGATGTTTTATGTCAAATTGCAACGTTAAAATATTCTTTATGTTGTTAATTTTGGAAATTACCCCTGATATCCTTGACTCGTGTATTTTTTAAACTAGCAACAGGTGACATTATAAAGACCATTAAATAATGACTCTTGACCTCAAGACACCTAGAGAGAAAAGGTATAAACATGAAACCCAACAAAATTCTGTCGAGTATAAGATATAAAGTCTCAGGGAAAATCAAGAGAAAGTCCCTCAACTTTCTTGAAGTGGGTGTTTTATAAATATGAACTCACCTAAATAACTACACTGCTTTTTCTGTTGCTTGTGATCTGTTGATAGAAAGGTATTAACAGAAATTATTTTTTTTAACATTTATTCATTTTTGAGAGTGAAAGAGACAGAGCATGAGTGGGGGAGGGGCAGAGAGAGAGAGGGAGACACAGAACCCGAAGCAGGCTCCAGACTCTGAGCTGTCAGCCCAGAGCCCGATGCAGGGCTTGAACCCACAAACCGCGAGATCATGACCTGAGCTGAAGTCGGACGCTTTACCGACTGAGCCACCCAAGCGCCCCTAACAGAAATTCTTAAAGTCATATTCATCTCTCAAAATTACAAAGCATATGTGCTTTTCTGTTAAATCTCTTTACGTGGATACTAATAGGCCATTGCTCCAATGGATGTTCTGTCTAAGCTTGAATACAAATAACCTCATTACGAGTACATAGGAGTGGCCTGCTATGGACCTAAAAGCATGTACATTATAAGGATACCATGATTCTTTTCATGTACAATATAGCGAAGTGATTATGAACACAGGAACTGAAGAAAGAGGGATGAGTTCAAATCAATTTACTAACTGAATGACTTTGGCATTTTGCCTAAAACTTCTGCTTCAATTTCCTTAACAGAAACAACTGGGATCCCAATGGCATCCGCTTCTTAGCGTTGTTATAAAAATTACATGAGTTAATAAATATAGAGGGCTTAAAACAGTGCGTTTATTAAACCATCATTCCAGTCCCTCTATTAATTAATTATTGAGCACCTACTATATGTTAATAATAATTGTGTCTTGGGGAGCCTGGTTGGCTCAGTTGGTTAAGCATCTGACTTCAGCTCCGGTCATGATCTCAACAGTTCATGAGTTCGAGCCCCCGTCAGGCTCTGTGCTGGCAGCTCAGAGCCTGGAGCCTGCTTCGGATTCTGTGTCTCCTTCTCTCTCTTCCCCTCCCCCCTCATTCTCTCTCTCTCTCTCTCTCTCTCTCTCTCTCTCTCTCTGTTTCAAAAAAAAATAAAATAGGGGCGCCTGGGTGGCGTAGTCGGTTAAGCGTCCGACTTCAGCCAGGTCACGATCTCGCGGTCCGTGAGTTCGAGCCCCGCGTCAGGCTCTGGGCTGATGGCTCGGAGCCTGGAGCCTGTTTCCGATTCTGTGTCTCCCTCTCTCTCTGCCCCTCGTCCGTTCATTCTCTGTCTCTCTCTGTCCCAAAAATAAATAAACGTTGAAAAAAAATTCAAAAATAAATAAAATATGAAAAATATAATAATAATAATAATAATAGTGTCTTAATAGCAATTTATGATGCTCCAGGAATCTGAAGAGAAATACAGAAATTTCCAGGGTAAAAAAAAAATTCATGTAATAGTTTGAATGAAAAAGAATGATAAGGAATACCGAATTCATCAACTTTTTAGTCTCTTTCACATTGACTTTCAACTTTTCTCGATGGGTATGGTTAAGGGAATCAGGGTCCTCTCGTTAACATCTGTACATCTACAATTATTTCTCCCGCTGTGTTTGTAGCGGTTTCTATCTGCCATTCTATCATGCTACTTCTCACTACTCTAGGTCATTCAACATCAATAATTATCTATCCCTGGATGCCAGGACACTTCCCTAAAAACAGATGGAGGCTCATCCTAGAAAGGGAAACTCTTTCTATATAGAAAAATATGTGTTTTTTCTAAGAATACCATATCCAAATATAAAGTGCAGAATTGTGTCTGAATTTTACCTTAAGGACAACTATCATTCATCGATCTTTTTTTATATAAATCTTCCCATTAAATACCACACACCCATCATTCTATTGTCCTTCCAAAACATAATGAGTGACAGGGAGCATGATGAATTTGAAGACAGAATAAAGGTGCAGGCACCACACGTGGTAAAAAGATTTTGATCCAGCCATGGCTAGGAGTTGACCTACTGATTTAGAAATTACCTGAACAGGGCGACTACCTACCGCACATTTATTTACAACCAGCATCACAAACCATGCCGTGTAATTAATCACACTCTGCACTAGCAGTAAGGAAGTCTGCTCCCTACAATGCAGTGAACAGTTATTTGCTTCTCTCACGCTTGGCGTTTCTGCAACCCTATTGTGATTTTGTTTCCAGAAAGACTTCTGTCCCTGCTGTTTGGGGGAATGTATCTATAATGTCTTGATCCAAGAATTTCATATTCAACAGATGGTATTCTTGGCTATATATTCATTGTTCTTTCTCTGAGCAGAGCTGAGTGCTTAATATTGCTTGTTTCTGCCAATCATCTCTTAGCCTACAAATAAATCTTGATCAAATATGCATTATTCCTTGTGCTTTTGCTCTGACCCTTCTGGAATTCTGATCTCTAGCATCAACTGGGAAGATAGCAAGCATATTATTGTATGGTCCTGTTAAAAGATGTGCCCAAGATATATGTTTACATGCGCAGATAACTAAAAATATATGCATACTTACAGAGACAGAAACATGTACCTATGAATATTCCTACAAAGATTATTTTTTTTCTGAAAGTTAAATGTTCTCTACACTATTTCTCTAGATGCACACAATACAATATACACATAGACCCGTTTTCAAATCTTGAAAACCAAAGATGTTTA
Organism: Prionailurus bengalensis; assembly: GCF_016509475.1. Taxonomy (NCBI): domain Eukaryota; kingdom Metazoa; phylum Chordata; class Mammalia; order Carnivora; family Felidae; genus Prionailurus; species Prionailurus bengalensis. The sequence goes on from NC_057344.1 coordinate 180,840,648, forward strand.
TTTTGCATGATGATGTATTTAGGATTAAGGATCTCTTCTTAGCCTACAAATCCCTGTGTGTATACACAATATGTCCATGTATATAATGGGCTGAAGTAATGGTGCACAAAAATGCAAAGATATACACATATACATTGTAAGAGAAAAACGAACTTCTTAAAAGTACCTGTGTGAGATCACCATCTGAAAAGTCTTTTGAAATGCTCCGGGTCAAGAATGAGTGTTTTGTAGCAATTTTAGTTTTCTTACTTAAAACCAATAAAAGCAATTCTCCTCTGTATTCTTCCTACATAAGTCTGGATGTTAAAAGACAAATGGAAGGAAAAGTGATGGGGACAGTATGGGCTTCACAGAAAGCAGGAACTCAAATCTCATTCATTTGTCTGCCTCATCTAACAAACTTCCACAAGGCTACAAGAGGAAGATTCTATTTTTCCAAACAAAGCAAAACCAAGAGTGAACTAGATGAACTGATTCAAAGCCTTCAGTTTCCTGGTGCTTTCCTCTCTGCCAAAATCCACTATTTCATTTTTTTTTCTTTACAACTTATTTATTTATTTTTTTTTACTTTCTGGCATTCTTCAAATAGTGTCTTCCTGTTAGGCATTAAATCTGCCATCAACAGATTTGACATGGTCATTTGTAGACAAACGCTTGTGATTTCTTAGGGAAGAGGAACAGAATCAGATATGTAGACTTGTCACAATACATTTTTGATTTTATAATCAATTTTAGCAGTCCCAAGTCAAGACACTAGCTTAATACCTGTGGCCATCAATTACATAATTAGAAAAGTTGGTGAAAACGCCCTACACTTGTTTACATGAATCCCAGTGATTATACTCAACCACAGTGTTAACGGCTCTATAACAAAGCACAATGACAATATGTTTAACTAACTTCACATCCCAAGCTCTTGATGCAGGGAAATTAAAACCCTGTCCCTAAATTAAATGGATCTACTATATTATTTCTCAATTTTTAAATATTTCCCAGAAATCTGCCTGTTTATTCATTATTAGAAACCAAATGCAGGCTTCTTTTGTATTTAATGTTTTATGTATCCATGATATAGGCAGCTCGGTCACAGTCTTGATATATTCATGTCAGAAAGTGTAGTATTAGGTATTTCCTAATAATCTGAATCAAAACAATATATCAAATCTTTACATAGAATTCCTGGATAATTTTATTCTTTGAATATAACAAATATAATGAATAGAGTAAATGGCCAAACTATTGGCTCAGCACAGTATATGTAATAAATGATAATAGGTGTTTTGCATTTACTGTTTTTTAATTTCCACTTAAAATTTTAATTTACAAAAATTTTAATGATTACTTACTTTTGAGAGAGACAGGACAGAGCGCAAGTGAGGGAGGAGCAGAGAGAGAGGGACACACAATTGGAAACAGACTCTGAGATGTCAGCACAGACCCCTATGGGGGCTCCAACTCATGAACAAAAGTCGTGACCTGAGCTGAAGTCAGATGCTTAGCTAACTGACCCACCCAGACACCCCCACTTAAAATTTTTAAAGAAAAATATTTACGACATGAGACATTTCCTATTTATTATTTCAGCATCTCTGAATAAGGCTGGGGAAGACAATGTTACCAGCAAAAGATGCATTAATTCCTTCTGTCCTACTTAATAAATTAAAGGTAGTCACAGTTTGACACAGCTGACTTCCTTGATCAGGTCAAGGGCTTAGAGATTCTGCCCCGCCCTGCCCCACTGCTGAGAAATGAGCATATTGAAGACAGGTTGGAGTGCTCTTAGAGACACTGCAGTCTCTCTCCTTAATCCTGCTGGAACATTTACAACATCGCGGGATGTCTCCTTTGAATGTCAAGATTAAGAACGTAATCCTTTAAAATTTGGCTCAGACACACATAAAAGGGAAGTTAGGTTTTTCACTTTTTAAAAAGGATGGCAAAAGGATATGCTATAGGTAAGTTTCAAGGAAAAGATAATTTTGAAAGCAAAACAATCCAGGTAGTATGTAGTAAGGATACAAATAACAACTGAAAACATCTTTCTGATTATTGATTATAACAATACCTATCTTGTACAAAAGATATCACAAGGTAAAGAATAATTTCTTTTTTTTTTTCAACACTTATTTATTTTTTTGGGGACAGAGAGAGACAGAGCATGAACGGGGGAAGGGCAGAGAGAGAGGGAGACACAGAATCGGAAACAGGCTCCAGGCTCTGAGCCATCAGCCCAGAGCCTGACGCGGGGCTCGAACTCACGGACCGTGAGATCGTGACCTGGCTGAAGTCGGACGCTTAACCGACTGTGCCACACAGGCGCCCCAAGAATAATTTCTAAATACCAACAATATATTCCAATTATAATGTTCTACTGAAACTTCCCCTTAAGCTAGTGTTCATTGTTGTTACAACTCTATGATTTTTGACAATATTAATTTTTTAGCACGGGAAATTTGTTGCAAGATTGGACCATGTTCAGTCTAGAAATAATGTGGACTCATTTAAGACCGGCATCTCTAGTTCAAGACTTTCAAAGGCAGTTCAGTTAGTTTTACCTACTACTCTGTGTCTGTTCTCCCAGTTTCCATAAATTCATTTTCAATTAGAAATAAGAGGAAAGAAAAAAATAAGTTCTTAATTTTTTTATATAAATAAGAAGTTGGGGAATGGGAAAAATTAACCTTGGTAACATTCTTGAGATAAGCTCACATAATCTCAGCTATCTTGGCCAAAAATCATATAAGGAAACTCAAAATAATAATGTTGCAATATTGAAAGAGACAGCAATATGAGTCATGGTAGAGATGTGTCACTGAGACTTTTGGTGAGGTGTTAAGCAAAACTTAAGGGCCATAGTAAGAAAATGTTGTATAATGCTTCCAATTCTATCACATTTCCACTTATAACATAGTATACAAAAATATCAAAATGCAAATATGCATATCAATCTTTTCAGTATTAATTGGGTAGAAAATCTAAGAAAATAATATCGAGGAAAACCTAAGAAAGTCTAAAAGATAATCTAAAAAAATCTAAGAAAATAATAATGTATAAGATATAAATGCTTAATAGATTAGCTCTTTTGATATGTCGTTGATTAGAGTTTAATAATTTTATAAAGAATGCTACATATTATGAAGTCTGCTTACTATTTAGAAAACATACCAAAATGGAATTTGAAAGCTGCTTTTTCCTCTGGAAATCTGTAGTATGAATGGCTAGTTTAATATCAGAATTCCTCTTCAGGTTCTTCTTTTTTATTCCCAAATACTGCATATTATGCATCATTGTATTTCAGATTGGTCCTATTGCTAAGGTCTGTGGCAGGTGTACTTTATTTTATAGCTTTCTCCACCTCTGCCAATAAACTTTGTTAAAGACAAACTTCTTTTATCTTTTATTCTTTTTTTTTATTGAGATATAACTGACATACGACACTATTAGTTTTAGGTGTACAGTATAATGAGTTGATATATGTATACCTTGAGAAATGATCACCATAATAAGTTTAGTTAACATCCATCAGCCTGCATAGTTCCAAAGAGGTAACTTTTTTTTTTTTTAATTTTTTTTTTCAACGTTTATTTATTTTTGGGACAGCGGGAGACAGAGCATGAACCGGGGAGGGGCAGAGAGAGAGGGAGACACAGAATCGGAAACAGGCTCCAGGCTCTGAGCCATCAGCCCAGAGCCTGACGCGGGGCTCGAACTCACGGAGTGCGAGATCGTGACCTGGCTGAAGTTGGACGCTTAACCGACTGCGCCACCCAGGCGCCCCGAGGTAACTTTTTAAGACAGGCATAAAAGAGGAGAGCCTGGGTGACTCAGTCAGTTAAAGGTCAGACTTTGTCTTAGTCATGAAATCCCGGTTCAAGGGTTTGAGCCCTGCGTCTGACTCTCGGCTAACAGCTCAGAGCCTGGAGCCTGCTTCAGATTTTGTGTCTCTTTCTCACTCTGCCCATCCCCCGCTCACACCCTGTCTCTCTGTCTCTCTCTCTCTATTTCTCTCTCTCAAAAATAAACAAAAAAATTTTAAAGAATATATAGGGATAAATTAAATGGAAGAAGAATTTTGCTTGTTTTCTAAAGAACAGTCTTGTTTCGATTATCAACAGCTAGCCATTTAATTAATACTGAGTCCCAGTGTCTTTAATTTAATAAAATGATTAAATAGTATAACTTTTAGTAGTACATTCTGAACTCGCACTGTCTTCTCACACTGTTTTTTTTTTAAATTACTGTAAAAATATAATGATGTCTTCATCATACGAATTGCACATGCTAGGGTTTTTAAAAATCAAATTAACTAATCAAGGGTGGACCAAAGACGAAGTATTCTAGTGAGATACAACTTCTTAAGCAAAGTAAAAAATATCAGCAGATTTGTGGGAAAAAAAACGTAAAAACAGATGACACTTTACAACTCAAACATTGAATAGTATTTTTTAAAGTAGACGAGGTTTGGAGCGCCTGGGTGACTCAGTCGGTTAAGCGTCCGACTTCGGCTCAGGTCATGATCCCGCGGTCCGTGATTTCGAGCCCTGCGTCAGACTCTGTGCTGACAGCTCAGAGCCTGGAGCCTGTTTCAGATTCTGTGTCTCCCTCTCATTCTGGCCCTCCCCTGTTCATGCTCTGTCTCTCTCTGTCTCAAAAATAAATAAACATTAAAATAAAAAAAAAATAAAGTAGACGAGGATTTATCCAGTTATAAGTAAATGTTTCCACATAATTATAGGATTTTTGGAAGGCACTATGAAGGATTTAGTAGCTAAGTTAGGCCTATGTGGAAGGATTCAGCTTCTACACTATGAAGCATTGACTTAGGTGGCAAGACGCAATCAGGAGGCTGATTATCTGTAGGGCAAGGAAGCACATGGCTCTTCTTTTTTTCTAAATGTTTTGTTTTACTTTTGAGAAAGAGAGACCATGCATGAGCACGAGCAGGAGAGGGGCAGAGAGAGAGGGAGACACAGGATCTGAAGCAGGCTCCACACTGTCAACACAAAGCCCTACATGGGCCTTGAACTCAGGAACCATGATATCATGACCTGAGCTGAAGTCTGACGCTTAACTGATTGAGCCACCCAGGCGCCCCAAGGACATGGCCCTTCCTACAGTGTTTGCTCTTGTAACTGATATTTTCTTTGTACCAGATTGTTTCTCCTCATCATTTTTTATACTCTTTATAATTATTCTTCCAATGTGTACCATACTCTCCTCTGTTTCTGAGTTCACTCATTTTAGCCGTAGTAGAATATCACATCGCATGAATCCACCCAAGTGCACTGATCTAAATTTCTGATGATGGACATTCATTCGGGTTGTTTCCAAAGCCGCGTTGCACAGATCTGGGCATGTCTCAATGCATTTAATGCTTAGGAGATTTGCCAGGGTCTATCTAGGATAAGAGTTAGTGTATTTTAGGTATGCATATCTTCAATTTTACTAGCTATTGTCAAGTTTTCCTCCAATGTGAGTCTATAAACTTGTACCTCAAACTGTTGTTTGTCAGACAAATAGTACATGAGAATTTCTATTTCTCCACATCTTACTGTGCTCTTGGTATTACCTAGATAGTAGTCTTCTTTAGAATGTGATGGTTGTGAAACAGCATTTAAATATAGTTTCAGTCAACCTTTCCTTGATCGCTAGTGACACTGAGCATCTTTTCATGTTTATTGGCCATTTAGATATCTTCTCACACTAACTGCTGTTTTTTTATGTTTCAAAACTGGTTTAAACATCCCAAGTTTGAACATATCTTTTCATATTCGGTGGCATTTTTTTTCACTTAGTTTATGGAGAAATTCAGTTGTATTGAAATTTCTAATATTAATGAAGTCAAATTTATTAAAAACTCTGTAGTTTGTGCTTTTAGTATCTTCCTTAGAAATATATTCTCCTCATTCTGAGGTCATAATGTTTTCCTGTGTGATCCAGAAGTTCACATGTTCATCTTTAAATGGTAAATCTTTAATCTACTAACAATCTATTTTATGCATTCTATGAGGTAATTTTTTTCCAATTTCCCCAGGATCAATATTAATTAGAGTCAGTAGATCATTGTTTTCCACTGATATCTAATATAGATATACATCAAAAATACTGAAGTTTCGGTTCCAGACCACCGCAATAAAGTGAGTCAAATGGATTTTTTTGGTTTCTCAGTGCACACAAAAGTTATATCTATACTATACTGCTGTTTATTAAGTGTGCGATAGCATTATGTCTACAAAAACTCCACCATGCATACTTTCATTACAAAATACTTTATTGCTAAAAAATCCTAACCCTCATCTGAGCTTTCAGAGTCATAATCTCCCCCTTGGTGGAGGGTCTTGTCTTGATGTTGATGGCTGCTGACTGTTCAGGGTGATGGCTGCTGACGGTTGGGGTTACTGTGGCAGTTTCTTAGAGCAACACAACTATGAAATCTGTCACATCAATTGGCTCTTCCTTTCATGAAAAATTTCTCTGTAGCATACTGTTTGTAGCATTTTACCCATGGTAGAATTTTTTTCATAATTGGACTCAGTCCTCTCAAATCTTGTCCCTGATTTATCAACTAAGTTTATATAATATTCTAAATATTTTTTTGGTCATTCTCACAGTCTTTACAACATCTTCATCAGGTGTAGATTCATTTCAAGAAACTACTTTCTTGGCTCATCCATAGGAAACAACTCCTCATCCTGTCAATTTCATAATGAGATGGCAACAATTCAGTCACTTCAGCAGGCTCCACTTCTAATTCTAATTCTCTACAGATTTTTATGACATCTGCAGTTACTTCCTTCCTTACATCTGAAGTCTTGAATTCCTCAAAGTCATCCATGGGGGTTGGAATCACCTTCTTCCAAACTCTTGTTTGATAATTTGATCTCTTTCCATGAATCATGAATCTTTTTAATGGCATCTAAAATAGTGAATTCTTTCCAGAGGGTTTTCAATTTACTTTGCCCAGATCTATCAGACACATCACTATCTATAGCAGCTAGAGCTATGACATTTGTTTCTTAAATTAGAACACTTGAAAGGTAAAATGACTCCTTGATCCATGGGTTGCAGAATGGATACCATGTTAGCATATGAGCATGAAAACAATAATCCTATTGTACATTTCCATCAGAGTAGATGGCCAGATTCATTGTCAATGAGCAATCATATTTTGAAAGGAATCTATTTTTCCTGAGGAGTAGGTTTCAACAGTGGGCTTAAAATATTCAGTAAACTGTGATGTAACAATGTGCTGTCCTCTAGGTTGTCGTCCATTTAAAGAGCACAGGCAGGCTAGATTTAGCATCATTCTTAAGGGCCCTAGGATTTTCATAATGGTGGATGAACTTTGGCTTCAACCTAAAGTCACCAACTTAGCCCCAAAGAAGAGAGCCAGTCCGTCCTTTGAAGTTTTGAAGCCAGGCACTGACTTCTTTCTAGCTAGGAAAGTCCTAGATGGCATCTTCTAATGTATGACTGGTTTGTCCACAGCCAGTTTTTTACAGCCACCTTCCTGAATGATCTTAGCTAGATCTTGTGCAGCTTCTACATAAGCACTTGCTACTTCATCTTGCACTTTTATGTTATGGAGATGGCTTCTTTCTTCAAACCTCATGAACAAATTTCTGCCAGCTTCAAACTTTTCTTCTGCAGCTTTCTCATCTTTCTCAGCTTTCATGGAATTAAAGAGAGTTAGGGCCTTACTCTGGATTAGGCTTCGGCTTAAGAGAATGTTGGGACTGGTTTGATCTTCTATCCACTCCCTTAAAGCTTTCTCTGTATCAGCAAAAGGGCTGCTTTGCTTTGTTATCAATTGTGTGTTCACTGGTGTAGCACTTTTAATTTCCTTCAAGAACTTTTCTTTTGCATTCACAATTTGATGAACTGTTTGGTGCCTAGCTTTCAACTTACCTTGGTTTTTGACAGCCCTTTCTTACTAAGCCTAATCATTTCTAACTTTTGATTTAAAGCAAGAGACCTGCGACACTTTCTTTCACTTGAACACCTAGAGACCACTGTAGAGTTATTAATTGGCCTAATTTCAAAATTGTTGCATCTCAGGGAATAGGGAGGTCTAATGAGAGGGACAGAGATTGAGGAATGTCCAGTTGGTGGAAGTCAGAATACACACATAATGGATTAAGTTTGCTATCTTATATAGGTGTGGTTCCTCCTATCACTAAATTTGTCTTTAAAATTTGTCTTGGCAACTCTTGGACCTTTTAATACCAACTAAATTTGTGGATTGGCTTGTTAAGTTGTCTGAAATATGCATACAAGTGTTTTTTTATTGCTTTAAATAAAAAAACAAAAAAATTCTCCAAGAAGAATTGGCTTCTACATGGCAGATACTCAAAGCTGACTGTATTGTAGAATCTTTCATTAGTTCCACATAAGGTGTCTTGCTGGATCCTGTCCCTCTACAACTACCATGACATGGGTGACACATCATTTCCCTTCTGCTTCTGTTTGTGGCCTTATCCCTTAGTTTTCCAGGGTGGTACAGACTCTTACTGTAACATTCCACCATTAGGAGCCTTGTTGAACAGAAGTAAAAACAGGTACAAGTCAGTTCTCTCCCCTTTATGGACCACATCTAATTCTTGGGAAATATTTACTGATAAACTCTGGGAAGCAGGAAGTTCCTACATCAACCCCCTCATTTTCATTTTTCCATCAAAGCAGCTTTTCAGCTCTTCTCTCTTGTTCTGTAAATTTCTGTCTAGGACTCAGCCAGTGGACCAAGTGCCTTCTACCTATCAGAGTCATATATCAAATTATCCAAAGGGGATCGTTAAAGGCTTTCTTTAGGGGCATCTCGGCATATAGAATATGCTTTCCTTATCAATTCCACCTTACAGGGCAGATGAGGAGCACATATGTTATCAGGTCTCACCAGAGCAAGCTTGTAACCAAGTCTTTACCACTCCACAATTCCCCTTCAACCCTTTTTCATAAACGTGTCATGGCGAGGGATATTCATAGACAAGCAATAAATCATTTGGAGTGTTTCCTTTCAAAATTTACAATTGATTTGGCTGGGGCTCTCTTTGGTATCTGATATCTGTTGTCTCTTCAACTCATTCTAAAGTTCCAATTTAACAGTCTTTGCAAAAGTTTTGTGTACTTGTCATTAGATTTATTTATATATACATGCATATATACCCAGACTATATGTTATCAGATTAATCTGTATATAGATAAACATATAGTATTTCCAATCTTTATATTTTTTCTTCTCTTTTTTTTTCTTTTTGCACTAAAGACCTCTAATAAGATTTGTTGAAGCAGTGATAATGAGTAATTTTCCCACTTTCGAATTTTAAAAGAATTCTTCCAATGTTTCATCACTAAATATAGCATTTCATAAGGATTACAGAAATTCTTTTTTATTCCAAGTTTGCTAAAACTTTGTTTGACACAAATGAGAGTTGTCTCACCATTTCTTGATATGATCATTATGTTTTTTCCTTCTCTAATCTCTTAACATGGTGAATTACATTAATAGATAATCTGTGTAATAATGTTGCATACTAGATCACCCTTAATGTTTTAGATCATCATAGAATAATAGCTCTAATATTACTAAATGTGTTGAAATGCTGATAAAGTGAAATTGAGGCTTTGTCTTTTGGCACATGAATAGTTTGAGAATATAAGAATAAAATGTACCTTTACTCAGTATTCATTTGTTTGCATAAAATGTAGGTATCTTTATAAGCATAAAGATATATAAACCAATTTAGGTATAAAAATGTCAATGACAGCAATATATTTTAGATAGATCTATTGCTTCAAATTAATGTCTTATTTATGTTTTAAGAAAGCAGAAAGAAATACGTTTCTGTCCTTAGAACATCTCTGCAAGGAAGAAGTGCATTTTTAAAAGTGTTTGTTTTAAAAAGTAATAGGCCACAAGAGGCAATTAGATAAAATATGAATTAAGAGAATCTTTTTTGATAAAGGATGCACCACAGAAGGTTAACATGTTGAAGGTTAACATGATGTAGAATCAATTGACGTAATTTAATACATATTGAGAGAGTTGGTGACATACACTTGTTGATGAGTGTGCCAGAGCTGGTCCCTTGGACACCCTGTGTCACAACAGATACATTCTATTCTATTCTAGAAGCTTCACGAAGAGCATGGCTTTCAGACTTCAGCTTACACAGAAGCAAGGAAAATAACTGCCTCACTAGCCTAAAATACACCTGCCAAGTATTATTTGCAAGCCACTTAACCTTATGGAGATTTTTAGAGATACAAATATTCCCATGAAGTCAAAACACACACTGGAACCTGCACACCCGATTTCACACTTACACGTCGACGTCAGGACTTGCTGGAGTATGTTATACCCCCTTAAGTTGAAAGCTATTTGAACTTTGCTCCTGGGATATATGGGAGTGAATTGGAAAAACAAAACAAAACAAAATAACAACAACAACAACAACAACAACAGCATCAACCAAAACTTCATACAGAAAGTAGAATTCTGAAGCTGTAGCTAATTAAAGGAATGATTAAAGGAAGGAAGGAATGGAAGGAGGAAGGAAGAAACGAAGGGAGGAAGGAAGGATGGCAGGAAGGGAGGAAGGAAACTTTGGATTTAAAAAGCTATTGACAAGTCATATTCCTCATTGAATTTAATTTAGTTACAGACGCCACCACCCATGAGACACAATGGGGCGCGTATCTGCACAGCCCAGCGCTGACCTTTGCTCACTGTTGTGAAAGACCTACCATTACCTGAAGAGGACCAGAGTTGGCCACCTGCCCTGAGATTCTCCAGGCATAATCCTGATCTCTGGTTCACAACCTTGGTGCCTAACTAAATTGCCTTGTGAATCTTTAAAAGGGTACACATAACTCATACAAAAGGACTCAGAATCTTCATTTAGGTTATACATGTTTTTCTTTAATTTGTGAGGGAAGAATCTATCCAGGCAGAAACAAAGACTGTAAGAAACGAGAGTAAGAAACATACATGCCCAAAGTCCAAGCTGACCAGCAGCAGAAGCAGCTGTGGGATCTCAGCCACTTTCTCCTTTTATTTACTCTTAATCTCTAGCTGTTTCTATCCCAGCACATTGCTAATCTATAAACAGCACTATAGCATCACTATAATTAGTATCATACCATGTAAAAGGAGCACTTCCAGGCAAATGCAAAGGTCTTACTCATGATTATAGAACAGAACTGAGTAAATCAAACGAAGGGAACAAGAATAAAAAAAGCTTGTTGATGGCAACGTATTGTTATAAAGGGATGTACCTAACAAATACGATGCCTTCACTTTTATCCACATCTGTCTCTGTTTGTAAGAAAGGGTGAGGTCCAAACAGTCATATAATTTCTTTTACACAGGCTCCCTTTCAAAGTCTTTTTTGGTCGAGCCTTAATAAGTACTCTGCAGATGAGAAGGACGCGGTTGATTACATGCTAGAGTAGGAGGAGAAGACGAAAGGCTACTAATGTTTCCTCCTGATTCCTGTTAATTTTCCTGGTACAAATGATGAGCAATGCATCAGTAGGAATAAATCTCATATGTAACATGGCATGGTTTAGGCTCCTCAAATAGATGAAACTTTTAACCAAACCACTTTTGCATAGTGTAGTAAGGCATAAGAATTATACGTTGGTCTTTTCAGCCGACCAAAAAGCAGTTTGCACTCATTGTCATTCATACCATTTTTAAAAATAGTGATCTTGGGGCACCTGGGTGGCTCAGTCGGTTGGGCGTCCAACTTCAGCTCAGGTCACGATCTCGCGGTCCGTGAGTTTGAGCCCCATATCGGGCTCTGTGCTGACTGCTTGGAGCCTGGAGCCTGTTTCAGATTCTGTGTCTCCCTCTCTCTCTGACCCTCCCCCGTTCATGCTCTGTCTCTCTCTGTCTCGAAAATAAATAAACGTTAAAAAAAATTTAAAAATAGTGATCTAAATATATGAGGATACTATATTTTCATTCATTCAACTCATCACCTACTGTCCTAGGCCCTCAGAAAACAATCATGGGCTAAATGGACAAGATACTGGCTCCATATTTTGCAATCAAGTGTGGATATTGGGGAGGCAACATGGCAGAGGGTGGAATAAATGCTGAAGTAAGGAGATAAATAGAAATATTTATATAATAGGGGTGATATGTTTGAGGATGGCTGTGACTTTGGGGTTGGAGACTGGAGCTAATTTAAAATAGACAGTCTGGGTGGTGATCTTTGGGCTAGGATCTTAAAGACAAAACAGCCTTGTGCATCTTGGGGGAAAAGAATGTGGGCAGTAGGAAAAAGAAGTGCAAAGGGCCTGGGGTGTTGAGCTTAATGTGTGTGAGGAATAGATGGAAAGGCAGGTTGGATGGAATACACACAGCCCAGACCAGGGTAAGAGAAGGTGCTCTCAGGAGTATTCAGGTAGTTGAATATTTATAAAACCTGGCTAGGAATTTACATTTTTTTTAAATTTTTTAGTGTTTATTTATTTTTGAGAGAGAGAGAGAGAGAGAGAGAGAGAAAGATAGTATGAGTGAGGGAGAAGCAGAGAGAGAAGTAGACACAGAATCCAAAGCAGGCCCCAGGCTCCGAGCTGTCAACACAGAGACCCATGTGGGGCTCAAACTCACAAACCGCGAGATCATGACCTGAGCCGAAGTCGAACGCTCAACCGACTCAGCCACCCAGGAATTCAGATTTTATTCTCAAAGAGATGGATTGGAAAATTTTATACAAAGAATTTAATACATATGCTAAAAAAGATTACAATTTACATATAGTTACCTAAAACAAATACTATATTTTGTTTTATAAAGTTATATATGCAAATGGTGACACCATCCCTTCCATGTAACTGTTGTATATCATTGGTAAGTATTGAGTTTGATATGAGATGGGACAGAGGTCAGAGAAGGTATTATTTTACTATGTATAGCAGATGTGCTTTTTCTTAGATTATCATATTCAGAGGCACCATGTAGAGCCAGCCATAATCTTGCTCTACAATCTTTCACTTGGCCATTGAGTTGCTCATCACTTATCTCTTCAAATGCTCTGTTCTCCTTGAAATTAAGAGGTTCGCTTCAGACTGAGTAAACAGTGATGAAGCTATTGGGCTAGTAGTATATTGGATGAATTCTTCAGTTCTTTTTAATGATTGACACATTATATCTTTCCTTGATCCAAGATATCTGACAATGTAGAAGGTACTAGATGTCAGTGGGTTGACTATGTTACAACCCGTTTGGTTTGTCTATGCTATAAATCAGCGCCCACCAATGGTGCTAAAATTCAACTAAGATCTTGCACTTCTCTACTCAAATATTCGCAAAGGGTGTAGGACTATCGAATAAGCACAATCCCTCAAGCACAGCACTCAGACCTTCCATCCGGACCAATTACATGCTTCTATACTTGCTTTCATTTACAAATATTTACTCTATCTGCTTTGTCAATTTTTCTTACATTCTCCCTATCCACCCTAATATTTACCTTCCTTTCAGGATCCAGCCCAAATGTCGGTTTTTCCTAATTCTCTGAAGTAGATTTAGTTGATACATGCATTTTACTCCGACTACATTCTGTGAACACTCCACCTGAACAATTTATGACATCATCTTGTAATTATCTGTTTTCACTTCCATACCCCACAGTAAAGAATTATTCCCTCCTGGACAGCTATTACATTTTCTTCACTTTTTTTCTATTTTTTAAAGTTTATATTTAAATTATAACATACAGTACATTAGTTTCAGGTGTGCAATTTAATGAGCCAATACTTGGAACACCCAGTGCTCATCACAAGTGCACTCCTTAATCCCTATCACCTTATTAACTCATCCCCCACCCACCTCTCCTCTGGAAACCATCAGTTTGTTCTCCATAGTTAAGAGTCTGTTTCTCGCTTTGCCTCTCTCTTTCTTTCCCCTATGATCAAAATAAAAAGCTTCTGCTCAGTGAAAGAAACAGTAAACAAAACTCAAAGACAACTTACAGAATGGGAGAAGATATCTGCAAATGACATATCTCCTAGCTGGTGGTATCAAAAATCAATACGTTATAAAACTCAACACCCCCCAAAAAACAAATAATCCAGATAAAAATGGGCAGAAGACATGAACAAACATTTTTCCAAAGAAGACATTCAATTGGCCAATAGGCACATGAAAAGATGCTCAACATCACTCATCACTCATCACTCATTTCCCACTCACAGGGAAATACAAATGAAAACTACAATGAGTTACCCCCCACACTAGTCAGAATGGCTGAAATTAACAACCCCAAAAACAATAGATGTTGATGAGAATGTGAAGAAAGGGGAAACCAGTTACACTGTTGGTGGGAATGTAAACTGGTGCAGCCACTCTGGAGAATAGCATGGAGGTTCCTCAAAAAGTTAAAAATAGAACTACCCTGTGATCCAGCGATTGCATTACTGGGTATTTGCTCAAAGAATACCAAAATAGTAACTCAAAGTGATACATGGAACCCATTGTACATAGCAGCATTATCAATAGTTGCCAAATTATGGAAAGAGCCCAAATGTCCACCAACTGATGAATGAATAAAAAAGTTTTGGTATATCACACACACACACACACACACACATATATAATGGAATATTACTCAACTATAAAAAAGAATGAATCTTGCCATTTGCAACGACATAGATGAAACAAGAAAGTTTTATGCTACGTGAAATCAGTCAGTCAGAGAAATATGATTTCACTCATACATGGAATTTAAGAAACAAAACAAACATTTACTTTTTTTTCTGAATGTACTGTTAGTGCTATACCAGTGAGTAACCCATTGCAGGAACGTAATGAGCTGAAAGGATGACCGAATGAACAGATGAATGCTCGCCAGCTATCATCCCCTTCTTATATTTGATTCATTCTCCTAATGTGACCCGTGTAATGCAATTAAGATAAAATGACTTGGGAAATTGCTTCAGATTTTAGGCCTTTCTGGTCTTCACTCATGCTGTTCCCTGTGTGGCCTCTTTCCACTAACAACACTACCTGTTAAATCTTACACATCGTCCAAAACCCTTCGGCAATGATTACGCCTCCATCAAGCCTTTCCTGGCTCCCAGTTCCAGAGCTATTCCTCTCTCTTCTGTATTCCTTCACACATTGTCAGCGCTTACTTTGTGTTTTCTTTTCTTTTCTTTTCCTACATTGCGTCTGTTTACGTTGAATTTTCGTTATTTGTGCACGAGTATGTATGCTTGCGTGCAATTCCAAGCTTTTTTTTTTCAACGTTTATTTATTTTGGGGGCAGAGAGAGACAGAGCATGAACGGGCGAGGGGCAGAGAGAGAGGGTGACACACAATCGGAAACAGGCTCCAGGCTCTGAGCCATCAGCCCAGAGCCCGACGCGGGGCTGGCACTCACGGACCGCGAGATCGTGACCTGGCTGAAGTCGGTCCCTTAACCGAATGCGCCACCCTGGCGCCCCAATTCCAAGCTTTTTAATGAGATCATATGTAATTTTCTTTACACCACTCTCTTCCATGCACAGAAGCACATATTTTGGGGTGGTGCAGTCGCAAAGTTCAGCAAAGAATAATCGATGTCATTATAAATTTTATCCTGTTTGCACTTTTTTCCAAATAGATTTCACATATTATTTCAGCCAGCAAAAGCCTTCACTGAATTGGGATTGTATTTGTCCAAAGGACATTCTTAGAATTTTATACCAGTTTTGTTTTTAATCGAAAGGTGTGTTAATGTGCATCCATAGGCGTGTCTTCCAAAGAAAAGAAGCTTTGTTACATTTCCAAACTTAGACAAACCGAGATAGTAAAAGTGAGTCACCCCTCTGACACTAGTTTAGAATGAAAAGTAGTTATTTATATGAGCTAATCGAAAAGTAATAACAACTAAAGAAAGTGTTCTTCCTCTTTTCGGAATACACAGGACTACAGATATCCTGTTATTGGCATCCACTATTTAATTACAGAATCTGCTTAACACTGCAGGGAAAAAAAAAAAAAACTTTCCTAAACTCTGCATTATTGTGTATTTTTAAAAGAACAAAGGGAAAAAAGAACAACTCACTTAATATTACAATCTTAAGTGAGAGGTGAGGGATTTATGCCTGGGAGGGTGATGGAAAAATGTTCTTACAAAATCAGAGCAAAGATTCTGCAGATGAACTGAAGTGGGTGAGATAAATGCAATGAATTGAGCCCTGTCTGCAGACTTACCCCATTATTTTCTCACTAATGAATTGATTTGTCAGACGTCAAAAGCCAAAAGAATAGAACTAAAATTTACCTGCATTTGCTAAAACTTCCACTCTTTTCTGTAATTCTAAACTGTCATACGGATAGTGTGCTCTAGTAAAAAGATGTGTTCAACACTCACTCACTGCTCAGTGTCTAGAAGTTTGCCTCTGAGAAAAACACAAAACACTTTCTACCATTTTGTTTTCCTGGTGAATAATTGACTTTCTCTCATATGTATACAAACGATCTTGTTTGTAAATAAACAGACACATACGTACACAGTAGGCATGGTAGAATGTAAAACGTAGCTTCAGAGAGATGATGAATTTCCAGCTTTGGGGAGGATAACAGCCTCATCGTGAATTAATACTATGCAATTTCTCTCTATATTTTTCCTCCACCGGAGACATTTAAAAAAGAATCTATTAAAGACTATTCTACCTGTGAATGAGCTTTGAATTACCTTTGCTTCTGTCAAAGCCCATTTATCAACCTGACAGTGTGAGTCTCTAAAAGCAAATAAGGTCAAGAAGGGGCCCTGCACTCTTGCCTTGGCAGAATTAAGCTTCTTTTCCACGAGGGAAAGGCATCCTAGAGACAGCTTTAGTATTTTACACAAACTCAGCAAAATACTACATAACGTCTTCTTTTAGAGAGCTCTACATAAATTGTGTCTGATAGGATTCTGAATCGTCCTACCTTGCAAGAGTGCTTTCACAATACATATATTTGCTCATCTCTGTGAATCTAACATACTCAGTTTTAAAATGCAAAGGTCAGAAGAAAAATAAGTAAAACTTACTCTGTTTTCTACATGGTAACTTCTGATTATGATCATCAAAATATCTTTTGATATTTTTATGCATGCTCTTCTAGCCTTTGTAGGGAAACTCAAAATGACATGACTTGATATTGTTCGAGAAGTATTTTCTATAGGCTATAGTGATTTTAAGTATCTGACTGGGCCAATGGAAGCCTAAGGTTAACACAGTGATCATTTTGTTAATAAAAAATGGTTTGCTTAAGGAAATGCTTACATATAAACATTCAATATCCACACACAGATGTCTGTGTTTTATTAGCCAATGTCCTTGAGAACATATCTATGTAACTCGAGCAACTCCCTTTTCACTAATGGAGTGGAACATTGTAGAGAGAATTCTATTAAACAAAAAGTCAGTCTTATTATTGGATCTTGCTGGATCAATGATGCTAAAAACATTACCCAACCAGTTTGAAAAGTATTCGTTGTCAGATGTCTGCCTAAATAATTATGACCATGTTGTTTAAATGAAATAACTCAAAAATTATACTGTTAAATGATTTTGTGAGTTGGCCCATGGATAAATCATACTACAGGTCAAGTGAACTCTTGAGAACACCCAGAGGGGAAATTGATGGCAGATAAAAAGCATTCATTCTTACACATGTGTTCATATTTCACACTTTTCCTAGAAGTCTCTTTGTATCATTTTTGTCTTCCATGAAAAGGAAAATTCACTGCAGGCTTGGGCCACCTTTGCCTTTTAAATTAAAGTCTGACTAGAGCAGCTCACTTTCAGACTGAAAACCAGATCAGTTATGTTAAACATTTCAATAATATAGTCTGGTGTTGGGGCTGTGAAAGACTATTGTATAATGTTTCAGTTTTTAAGATGGCCAAACCTCAGAAATTCAGCTAAGGGCCGATTTGTTGAGACCACTCTGAAGGAAAATACACAAAATGGGGTACCTGGGTGGTTCAGTCAGTTAAGCTTCTGACTCTTGATTTCAGTTCAAGTCATGATCTCACGGTTTTGTGAGATCGAGCCCAACATGGGGCTCTGTGCTGTCAGCACAACTTGGGATTCTCTGTCTCTTCCTCTCTTTCTGCCCCTCCCCCACTTGCACAAGTGCTCACACTCTCTCTTGAAATAAACAAACTTAAAAAAAAAGAAAATACACAAAATGGTTGAGGGAGGTCAAAAGTTGCATACTTCTAATTATAAATTAAATAACTTACGGGGGTGTAATGTACTGTATGATGACTATATTAATAATACTGTATTGCATATTTGAAAGATGTTAAGTGAGTAATCTTAAAAGTCCTCATCATAAGGAAAAAAATCTGTAACTGTGTTTGGTGATGGATGTTCATTAGCCTTATTGTGGTGATCATTTTACAATATATCCAAATATCTAATCACTGTGTTGTACACCTGAAACTCATAGGTCACTTATACATCAAAAAAAGAGAAAAAAACAATGACAGAAAAACAAATATCCAACCCCCCCAAATAACTAAAGCTATCTCATTGATGAATATAAAGAGTTAACATAAATATAACCATGATAAAAATAATAGAAACAAAATTATGCTTATTTGACAGACGGCCCAATGAGAATAATTTCCTTGCCTTTTATTCGTATGTTTTCAATTTTTAAGAAAACTTTGTATAATTACAACTAAATTTTATTATCATTTGCTCAGCAAACTATGCCAAAACTAAAGGTTCTTCTAAAAGAATTCAAATCTTTAAAGTATCTTCTTAAAGGATATATTTTGCAATATATATATATATATATATATATATATATATTTGTTTTCCTTATACATTTTTAATGATATGTAAGGTGATGTACATTTCTTCTGAGATTTCTCTGCCACTTTTTGGTTTAAAAATTCTTCCAATTATCCATGAGAATACCCTAAATTCCAAGAGAAGGAAAGATGTTTTCACCAAGGAACTTGCGGCCTGAGGTACCATGGAGACGTTACTTATTTCACCACATTTAATGAATAAGGGGAAGTTTTGAAGGTCAGGTTGGACAAAAGGAAGCAAGTCCTCCATTGATAAGTGTTTCTGAGTCAGAAGGGCTTCTTTTGCAACAATTGGCAGTTGGTTGCCTTATGGTGAAAGTAAACACCTTTTTTAAAAAAAACTTCCATTTATCCCTAAAAATTAAGACACAGAGGAGGAAAACGTATTCTAAAAAGCATTTCTATTGTCTATCAGTTCAGCATTCATCACAGCCATAACAGCTATTTCAATATGTGACAACACACTACATTAAGAAGTTACACGTATTTAACAAAGAGGTCATCTTTTCTGTTGCCCCAACGTTTCTAGGACTAAGTCAAGGGAGTATCTGGCACCATATTTTAAAACAAATGTTATGCTCTGAATTATAGGCCTTATGTCTGTTCTGCAAATAGTTGCATGGCCAGTGTAATTATGGCTTATATGAGTCATGGAGGCTGCTCTAGGCACTGTTCATCCTATTTATACTCTAGCCTTGGGACATATATTCAAAAGTTAAGGAAACAATGACAAAGAACTATGTCAGGTCGAGTTCAATGGCCACAGCCTGCTTTCTTATAACTACAACTAAACTTAAGGATCCCAACAGACAGGTTAGGGAGAACTCTTGCCTCCCTGGAAGTCCTCAGTAGTTATGAAGGGACAGGCAGGTAGGTCACAGAATCGTCTGAGGTATGACCTTGCTGGGCTATTATAGAGAATTGGATCCTACTGAAAAATTTGGCCATAGCAATTTTCTCTACAGCAGAATAATTCACTTCACAAGAGAAGTGTCAGATTATTGAATTCTTTGTGCTGAAATGTGCTTTGTGCCAGGCTGTATATATTGGACCCTACAAGCCAAACACAGTTTCTATACATTCTGTCTGCCTTCAGCTTATAAGTCATCTTGCTCTGTGAAAATTTTATACAGCAACAATGTGTTAGTAGAATGTCACTTAGTATTTTTTTTTATTTTTTCTTCAGTTAGCAAAGGAAAGCAAGAAGGCCAAAATTATGAGAATTGTAGCTTCAAAATTAGAAAAAAAAATAAGTCCCATTTGCCCATAAGACAAAACTACCAATACATTTGAAATGTCCTGTCTCCATATTTAACCTTTCTATAAGTAAGTGTACGTGGCCTGTACCAAACTGTAAGCTCATAGACAGAAAAGACTATTATATTTTTAACTTTTTATTTTTTATAAAGTTTATTTATTCCTAAGCAGACTCAGTGCTGTCAGCAGAGAGCCCAATGCAAGCCTGCATTTCACAAATCCTGAGCTCATGACCTGAGCTGAAATCAAGAGTCAGACATTTAACCAACTGAGCCACCCAGGTGCCCAGAAGAGACTATTATTAAAACTGTCATGAACAATTAGATCATTAAAGAGTTTATAACAAATACTGAAGAGCTTTTTGGGGGCATAAGAGAGACTGTGAGCCTTAAAATATTGTTTCTTCCAGAATGGAAGAGTATTTTTGCTGTTCTTATTATTTCATTGTATGTATTATTTATTTCCAACAACTTAATATCTCTTGCTATGGACAATCTTCTATTCTATCTTAGAATGGACTTATCAAGATTCCCTACAGATCTTAAAAGGAAGAAGCTTGTTTGTTCTATTGAATTTTTTAAAAAAGGCATCGTAAGCTCATCAAAGAATGAATTAACCTGGTGAGGTAATGAAAGCTTAGCAAACAATATTTTACTCCACGCTCATTTCATATGCTTATATACCTTTCTGGTCCCCTGATAATGTTTCATTTGTGGCCTGGCCACTATCTCTCTGCCACTGCCCATGTCCCTCCAGCTAGTATTTGCTGACACTATGGAAAGCACTATACACCTTCAACAAGCCCATGGTGACCCTACCAACACCATCCTCATATTTCCGAGAAAGAAATGGAGTCTCAACAATCAAAAAGTCCTGCCTCACAAGGCAGGTATACAGCAGAGCCCAGACTCAAATCCTGGTTCTTTTCATCCCAATTATGCCCATTTGTATCCCAGTGATACCCTTTCTCTGAATTAGACCCCCAAAGTCCTGTCTGTCGAACTGAAGTCGATCTTAGACATTACTGGAAAAGTGATTCTCAAACTTTGTGGTGCATCTCAATCACTGTGGAGTAAGTCAAAACCACAGATTCTTGGGCACTGGTCCTAAATTCAGATTCCTCTGGACTGCGGTGGACCAATGGTGTTTGACTCAATGCACAGTGGATTTGGAAAGCATGAATCTCCTCCAGGTCTTTATTTATAGATAATGTAACTGATACTAGTGTCTGTGATGATAAGAAAAGAGCCCAGGCTTCTATTCCTCGTATCAATCCTCTGTTCCACTGTGAGCGGCAATAGTTCCTATGCTTATTGACTGATCTGGGGATTGCGTAGTTACTATTTTATTTCTAGTCATTTTTCTTTAGGAGATTGTGAATGAAATTAATGCATTTATTGGGAGATGCCTGCCTAAAATTTTCATACAACGCTGTGCTTTTTTTACTCTTACTTTTTAAAAAAGAAACAGAGGGAGCGATTGAACCTTGGTGAAAAAGTGAATCCCACAGATGGTGCCCTCCATATGGGAAAGCATATTTGGGATGTTAAGGCTGGTGTCAGCAGCCTGACCAGAACATATTAAACTCCATCTTAAATCAAATTTTATGTCAAAGCACCTTGAAAGAGCAACACCATAGTGAAATTCCAAAGGGGGAGTGTACAGAACAGGTTAATAGAGGCCATTAGAAGGTGTTTGAGATGCTGTTAGATTTTGAGAGCGCAGCTTTAGTGAGTGGAAATGGCTAATAATGACACCCGAACTAGTTTCCCACTACAATTCTCCTTTTGTTTATATTCCTATACTAAATATGAAGAGAAAAGTTAAAGGAATGTGAATTTTCTGAAGGCTCTTTAGTGTTTGGGCAAAGGAAACCAGACTGTAGGTCTTTTTTTTTTTTTTTTTTAATCGGGGGGGGGGCAGATATGAATACATTTTCCTTATGGAAAACATCATTAATATTACATTGTAGGACTCATCATATTAAATGACATTCAAGACAGACTGGTTCTAAGCCCTTCCTTTAACATGGAAGAAAGGGAGTATGTCCTTCTAATTATTTGCAGGTGTTATCTCCTAAGTTGGATGGTGAATCTTAAGAAAAAATAGGCTTCTTTCACATTGCACTGTCGTATCACAACCCCATCAGTGGTACCTTACCTGCATTAGATGTAAATGTTCTTTGAATGAATGATGTGGCTGATGTAGAACTCGATAGTGGCCACTGGTTAGCATGATTTTTCTGGGGACAGGAGGAACACTAACATATGAGATACAGCTTCCAAAAATGCCTAAAGAAAACTGTGGCGCTGCTAACTACCTTTAAGTCTTAATTACCTTCTATCACGAATCTCCCACGTTCACCTCGATTATCAGCAGAACGCTGTTTTTAACCCTGCAATTGTGTTGCACAATTAAAAGCGTCCTGATATAAAGTAATTTTTGTGTTCCCCATTTCAATAGATTTAAGAGCCATAGGAGATTTCTGTTAATATGAGGATGAATCCTAGTGGGGAATAATAACTGTTAATTATACCTCGATAGAACACTTTTCAATGTTCTTAACCGTTAAAAAGCCAAAGAAACAGAAACAGAGAAGGTAAGGTAAATTGTGTGTGGCTACAATGACAGACCTTCAAAGGCTTGCTACGCTGTATCCACAGATTCATTTAATAATCATTTATTACGTCCCTATTGTAGGCATGACTTTGCTTCTAATGCCGCATACTGTCTAATGTCCTAAGCCACACACTGTATGTCACACTGTCTCTCCCACTGCTAGACTGCTTGCTCTGTGATTGGAGAAGCGTGCGTTTTACCTTGAATGTGATCTCTTAGCAACAGGTAAGCGAAGGGAAAGAAAGTTGGAAATTGCAGCCCTGATTCGAAACTACAAAGTGAAGACAATTTTCCGTAAAGTCCATTTAATTTAAAATCTCTTTTCTGCCTCTCAGACAGCCTTCCCACTAAGCACTGCTGTTAAAGTACTGCTCATTCCACCTCACCAAGAATTGCTCTCCTGGTTGTTATAATGACTCAAAGCCAAGTACACTAGACTGAAGCTGCCACACGGATCTTATATTTATTGCCACTATGCAGGGGAAAGGCTAAGAATAAGTCAGATGTCTAGCATTCGTGCATCACCGGAGGAAAATAACATACCAGGTTTACACAACATCCTTCCGAGGGGTGTCCTACTTCTTCACGAAAGCACCATGGGGTGATAAAATACGTGCCCACACTATTTAACAAATGAAATTCTAAATTAAAAAATCTTTGACGACTGTATTCAAAATCAGACTTAAGTCACCTTGAGAACTGTAATCAAAAGGTAATGATCTTAATGAATGACAATGTGAGTTCACAATATACTGGTTGGGGAAAGCTATGAAATAATATGGAAACTGACTCTAATTTTGTTAGTATCAGTGTCTGTGTGGGTTTTTTTTATGGATTTAATTGTATCCCCCCAAAATATATGGGGAAACCCTAACCACCCCTCCCCTTACAGAATGTGAATTTATTTGGAAATTAGGTCTTTGTGGATGTCCTTAAGAGGAGGTCGTACTGGAGGAGGATGGGCTTTTTGTTCTTTCAATCTTTTTTTTTAAGCTTATTTATTTATTTTGAGAAAGAGAGAACAAGTAGCAGAAGGACAGAGAGAGGGATAGAGAGAGAATCCCAAGCAGGCTGTGCACTGTCAGCATGGAGCCCAACATGGGGCTTGAACCCACAAACCGTGAGCTCATGACCTGAACTGAAACCAAGAGTTGGACGCTTAATGGACTGAGCCACCCAGGTGCCCCAGGATGAGACCTTAATCCAATATGACTGGTGTCCTTATAAGAAAAGGGAAAACAAGGCAAAGACTGGCACACAGGAGAAACATGGGAGATGTGGTTGGTGTCAGAGGCAGAGTTAAGCAGTGCATCTGTAAGCCAAAGAGGGCCGAGGATCGCCACCTTCAGTAGAAGCTACCAAGACGCAAGGAAGGCTTCTACTTAGAGGATTTGGAGGGATTGGGGCCCTGCTAACACCTTGATTTTGGACTTCTAGCGCCCAGAATGTGAAAGAATAAATTTCTGTTGTTTGAAGCCACCAAGTTTGTGGTACTTTATGACAACCCTTAGAAACTAATACAGTCTTTATATGTCTACACCAAGACATGTATCCTCAGCAACCCCCCCCCCCGCCCCCAGAGCATCCTTAACACCCTCATACCTACAGAGCAAAGGGAGACTACGAGGATATGTGTCAACATTTGAAAAGTTGGTGTTTCTGTGTGGAGAAAAGGTGACTTTTTAAACACATATTGTTTCCAAATTGTCTATATGAAATATATAATTCTGTTGTGATAAAGTAAGAAGTAACAAATAACCATAGAAGGGCTTCTCTTCTACACGGAAAAGTGGATAGAAGCATGAATTCATGTGATTTTCTTCTATTGATAATTGACATTTCTTTGTTCCTAAAATTACAATTTTTCATTTTGAAAACAGTACCAATACTTACTACATGGCCTAAACGATACTGTTGGGCCTTTTTACCTGCTGTTTGATACACAGTGTACTAGAGTAGTCATGTAAAACCAAACAAACAAAAAAAAAAAAAGAAACACATAAATTGCTTTGATCTTTCAATACATTTTTATAGACTTTGTGTCAGTACAGTATCAATCTTGAAAGTCATACATACTGTTCAGTTGGAACTGGGTTGAATCTTCTCCCCAATTACTACCAGCTCTTTGATTTGAAGCCAATTGCTAAGTCTTTCTGAATCTCAATTTCTTCATCTATAAAATGTAGACATTTATAAAAAATCAGACAAACACACAAACAAACAAACAACCTTGCATTCCCTGGGATGTTATGATATATAAGAGAGATAGCATATGGGAACTACTTAGTTCAATGTCTCACACATACATGCTCACTCAATACTAGATATCATTATACTCTACAGACTGGGACAGACAAGTTAAATAATGAACGTATTACTTTAAATAGCTATCCCCTTGTCATGAAGGAGATAGCATCATTCTTTAAAATCAGTTACCCATCACTTGGAATGGAAGCACGGCCACGTAATTTGTCCTTTCCCTTTTAGCAGTTACTTAGCCTGAGAATAAATCTGCTCTACTCTGAAATGAAAAACAAACAAACAAACAAACAAACACACCTATCTCATTTGAATAGTTTTGGAATAATATTAATAATGCTAATAGCTACCATTATATTTTGAGTCTTTATGGTGTGTTAGGCCCTAGATAAACACGGTACGCATAGTAGCATATTCAATTCTTGCCAAATCTTTGTGAATTGCTTTGAAGAATCGATCCTAAGGGGTTAAGTGTAGGAGAGCCACATAAATCTGGTGGAGTAATTTGTTGGTATTAGAAAAAAGGTAATTGTCTTCCTGCTTGTATTATACTACCTTTTAAGTATCTAAATAAACTTTTTGAAAGAAAAGGTATATATATATTTTTTTCCTGCCATTACAGTAATCTAAATCTATCACAGCTGTGATAAATGCTTTGAATAAGTGAATACATGAATGAGTGAGAAAACTAATAAGTGAATAATAACCTTTTTGGTGGTATTCTGAATTTTCAGTTATGTTTAAGATTTGTAGACTTAACACAGTCTTTCTTTTTCAAACTGCATTTTAATCTTTATTCTCTCAGTGTCTTTTTAGACATTCATTAAGGATTAATTCAACAAATATGCACATATATAATTATACACAAATATATATTCTGTATATGAACATGCTACACACAGTAATGTGTTATAACTAACATATAAGTTATACACACAATATATGCAGTTATGTTATTTTCTACAAAATAACAACAACAAAGCTTGATGGTTCCCTCAATGTTTTCAAAACTATGAAAACATGATTTAAAAAAAATTGTTTAAAAGCCTTTCCTGCCCTTCATACCAATCAAAAGTGCACGCACAATAAATCAGTTTTCATGGGACATACACACAGAAACACAAAATTACATTTTGTATGGGCCTGTGGCATTTTGACAAAATAGTCCTGAAAAGGATATAAAGAAAGAGTATGAGGAGAGAATCATGAATGTAGAAAGAAATTGTTTTTATTGATTTTCATTGGCAGTACAGTTCATAACATGAGGACTAAATTTATGAAATCACTTGATTTGGCAGTGAGAAGCAGGATACCTTTACACCTCAGAAGGTTGGTTCTCATATCCTTGTGATTATTAATTTCTGATATTCAGGCCTGGGTCTGATGTCCAAATGATAAGATCCAGGATAAAATAAAGGAAAATAGATATTTTAAATGAATAAGAAACTATTATTTCTAGAAACATCCTGTACCAAGATCTTAGAATCTATAGTGGGTTTTTTACATATTATGTAATTTTTTTGCACACAATGCTACCCTGTTACAAAAATAAAAATTTGACTTGGGAACACAGAGATAAAATGCAATATCCTTAGTGCATTCAGATTTATCCTATTGTTCTAGGATACACTCCATTGAAAAAAAAAATGTTAGAAATCATACAGTTATAATAGATGGTTATCATACCGCCAATGGCTTTTGGTTTTCTGATAACTTTACAAAAGCCAAATTTCAGATACCATCTTTAATATAGCAAATAAAACTTACACAAACTATATGAGAATCTGAAACAATTTGTAAGGATTGTTTCTTTGGATGTTAAACAGTTGCAGAATCCACTGTTACTCTCCCTTGTGTATGGTTCTATTTCCATTTGCTTTCTGACACATTATTAAATGCAATCATAAAGCAGAGCATTTCCTGGAGCAGAAGAGAAGCAGAGGGAAATTATGTTACTCAGAATATCCTAAATTCAATAAACAAACTCTCTGTGTATATGCACAACCAATTTAACTATGTTGACTCAATTGGTCAATCAATTCTGATTTCAAGCAAAGGTCAGCTCAGTCAAACCAGCAATCAATTCAAAGATAATCAGTAAAAACTTTCACTTTCAATTTGTGTGCTTTGAATATTACAGGTGAAGCAATTACTGCAGGAAAGATGAAAAAAAACATCAATTATGTAATGCTGAGTTTAATATTAGTGAGTTTTAGGTTTGTTTAATAAAATTTTCTTTTTACTTTCTTTCCTCAGGGTGTGTATATATATATATGTATATATATATATAATATTTATTTTTACTGTGATATTATATATATTTTACTGCAAAAGAAATAAATTAATTCAAGTGTAAGGGGATATATTTTTCCTTGAGAAAAATCTAGATAAATTTTATAATGAAAGAAAACAAGTATGATTTTATACTCTTTTTTTAAATGTTTATTTACTTTTGAGAGAGAAAAACAGAGTGTGAGTGGAGGAAGGGCAGAGAGAGAGAGGAGACACAGAATCCAAAGAAGGCTCCAGGCTCTGAGCTGTCTGCACAGAGCCCACTGCGGGGCTCCAACCCATGATCCGTGAGATCATGACCGGAGCCGAAGTCGGATGCTTAACTGACTGAGCCACCTAGGTACCCCAGGATTTTATATTTTCTAATAGTTACTGTCTTGGACAAAGAAAGATAGGATGTTTTAGGAAAAAAAAGTAACCCACTGGAATAAAATTAAAAAAAACTATAATCTTTGGATTTTGCTTCATCATATCACTATCTGAACATTCTTATACATTATGATTTTAAAAATAATCAAACAAGGAAGTGAAAAAGATTTCATAGACCACACACTGGTCAGAGACAAACCTAACGCACCTGTTCTCACCAGACAGCTTCTGCTAAAATAGATTTTAACATGAAATCACAGATATTCTATCTAGAGGACACCACAAATGCACAAAACACAAACTTGTAAGAAAACACAAAAACTGTAATTTAAAGCTTTCTTGTAAATTATGCATGTCTTAGAATTTTATATTCCATAGAAACCAACCTGACAATAAATGGATGTCAGTGGAGAGCAAAGACCTTCTCTTTCAAAGAGAAGTTTGCATTGTGACATGGTTACAGCCCAGGTTCAGAAAGGTCTGGACAGAAACCAAGATTTCCTCTTATAAGTGTCATAAACTTGAGGGACATACTTAACAACCTGCTTTGTGTTCTTGAGAATCATGAAAACTTTCCCTAAATTTGTAGTGATCTTTAAGCAGAGTAATGTGCTTATTTCAGAGAAGGTTGAAAAATAAGCATTCATTGAAGGATGGCTATTATTGTTATGGAGACATTATGTAAGTTAGATAAAGCAACGATCCATCAACATGATGGAGGGTCCTTGTTCTTCTATGAAAACCATAATGAAAAATTACTAATTTAAAAATATTGTAATCAGATTGCAGGAAGAAATTACACATTAACCTTCAAATACACTGAGATTGAATATTTTTAGTTTTTGGAGATGATATGAAATGCTTGGCCCTTGGGGAGTATTTAAAACTTAAGGCATACGGACAGTATTAAAAATATGCACAGAATTAGCCTAAGTAGATGGCAAGGACCTGGTAAAACGAGGTTTGGCAGATATCCAATAGCAAATCATAAAAACTGCCCTCTCAAGGGACTTTAATTAAATGTTTGGCCACTAAGGGCCATCCAAACAATATGGCATTACACAAGACAAAACCATTTAAGAGCCTAATAGTACTGGGAGCTCTTTGGAGATTCGAGAAGTACGGGTTTCTTTGAAAATTAAATGTTAGCAAAAGTATAATTAAGTGACCTTAAATAAATTAACTCTCTGTGGGTGGGCTCTTGGTTATTTACATATTAAGGGAAATCATTTGTTACCATAGGAAGATATCTAGTCCCATAACCAAGATCGGTGATTATGCATCCGCAAAAAGTCTGCATTTTATCTGTATATATGAACAAAGGTAAATTGAACTTACTACCAGACGCAGCTGACTTATTCTGGATACAATTTAGCCAAACTAGTATGAACCCTAGTGTAAAGATAAAAACTCCTCTTAATGGAAATTAATGCAATCCCTACATTGTTTTTTCCAATATGCCTGACCAAGCACATACACTGTTATGACCACAGAAAGGCAGGCTATTTCTAGCTTTCATTGTGCCTGAAGCTTTCTTCAGGCTTTCTCACTTTCTAATTTATTTTGCCTTACTATTGTTCAATCACTTCAATTTGTAGAAGAAACCTAGTGTAGATGATCTCGAAGGTTTTATCCAGCTTGATATGTTATATATGTAAGAAAATAATAGTTTCAAAAATGCAGAACATTTCACTTATAGGTCTATAAATCCAAGAGGATTGTATTATTTTATGATATATTCAAAACTATGTAATTTGTATTATTTGGGGGGCAAAGAAAACAGCATTAAAATGGCATGGAGCTTGATCATTAGAAGAAAAACATTTACATAAATAATAATGGAGATTATAAATAAATATGACAAGTATTCTCATTTTATACAATTCTGTCATGTTCTTAATGGGTGTTGAAATAAGGCTGAGGACTACATCCAAAATGAGTTTTGGGTAAAATGTTATTGGGTAAAAAAAGTAATTTGACTTATATTCTTTTAAGAACATGCTGCTTAAGAAGTTTTGAAAATCATATGGATGCTAATTGTCGTCAGTGACTCATGGAACACTTGTTCTCAGAAGGAGGATTTCTATCAGAATTGACTGTCATTTCAAGTTAATTCCAATATAAATGACCATAGACTTCTAAAATAAAAACAAATGCAAGCAAATGCAAAAATGATCTGAAGGAATAATGGTATGATATATAAAATCAAGACAAATATCACAGTTTTGGAGAGTAAATTCCAAGAGAGAAATTTGAATTGTTCTTATTTTCTGTAGAAGGGGAGAAGAAGCTGCTTCCCTTTCAATCGACTCTTGCACTAGGGCCTACGTTCTTTGCCCAGTAAAAATGGAACAAAAGTTTTCAGTCTGCAGCCAGTTATATACACATGGCAGTGACTGCAGACCATCAGTGGTTTCACAATTCTGTGCATCACTGCCTCTGTGGATTCTTCTACTTGGCTTTGCTTCTTCTATTGTTCCCCTTTGAAATGACTGCCTCTAGAGCCCTCTACTCAAAGACTCTATCATTATCTGAAGCACATTTGTCTATATGAGAGAGTATTTATTAGGCTTGCTGCTAGATTGCCAGCACAGTTGGTGTCAAAGCCTGCCAGGCAATTAACTTCATTCAGTAATTTTCAAAAATATGACCTAGATTATAAGAAGGTCTTTTACCTCCTTAATTAAATCACTTGTCAGATTATATTTATTGTCCTCAGGAAGGTCATTAAAATAAAAGCAATAAAAATTTAGAAAATCATCTTTGTCACTAAATGTCATATATATCATTTACTTCTCAAGTAAATGCATCCTGCCTAACTAGGTGATTATTATCCACTTATAAGTTGGATCTGTAAGTTTTTGGTTACGCTGATGGACTGGCATAGATAAATAAAGGCTTGACCAAATAAATTGATATGACTTACGCACCCATCCACAATATTTAAGATGGATTCCAAAGAGCCTTACTGTTGGGAATACTCTATTCAATAGAATAGATTAGAAGAAAGAATATAGTAGTAACTCTAAGCAAAAATGTGTATTATGTAATTTCTTAGTGCAGAAAAATGTCTGTCTGGAATGAATGAGTAGAAATGTTTTATGTTTGTTTTTGTTTCCTGTATGTGTGTCAGAGGGGAGGGGGTTGCTGGCTGTCATAGCAAGTCAAAATTCCCCCTCGTGCTCCTATACCAGAATGTTCAATGCTGCAAATTCTTGTTTGCTAACAGATTCTTGTTCATAATCTTACTGCTTTCAGTTGTCAAAGGCCATTTCAACTTAATTAGGTATTTAAATCCTGAGAATCTCCTGTGAGTATCTACTAGAAAATTTCTGTCTTCTTCTTTGACTCCTATCATGCTTTCTACGATTCTTAGGACATTTAGAAAATGTAATTTTGTGGGGGCGGGGGCACATCTCCCTTTTGAGAGTGTAAACACCCTTCTGATTGTGTTCATAGAGTTCACCATTCTGATTGTGTTTTGTGTATTCAGTACGTGCTAAATAGATGCTTCCTGAATGCCTGGAGGAAGGATTGGTAGCAGTGATGGGTATATATAGAAATGAATTTACAAATGTGACTTTTTCATAAAATAATTCTTCTACACCAACCAAAATGTTTACTTGATGGATTTTTTTTTCTGAACGTCTTAGCTCTTTCAGAGTATGTAGTGATGCTTTGGTAGTTGAATTCAGTGACAGAATCAAATTCCTACAATACTAAACAGCACGGGGCCTTCGCATCAGAGGCGAAGGTGCATTATCGCTTTCGGAGCTGAACTCACTCACAGACACATCAGCCGTTTTATTTCCTTCTCTAATCACGAATACAGAAAAGTTAATATATGTTTATGAGTAGAAAGTCATGCAATTAACCCCTGAATGCCTGGGTTGTTCCCCCTGAATCGGTACTGTGAAAAATAACAATGTTGATTAACATTTGGGTGTGTTTTTATGAGTGGACTTCACCGGAGGCCAAACATTTTTTTTTCTTTTGGAAACACGAAATTTTCTAAAAATAAGCAAATTCTTAATATATAAATAGGGAAGTTGAGATTGTATTTGATAAACACATACATATCTATCAGGTTTGCCTCATTTGGATATTTGGTTAGTGGACAGAAACTGAAGAAAATGTCATAGACATTGAATCGAAAGCACCAAATGATTGTAAAAATACAGGTGACATCTGGATTCTGTGCATAAAACGCACATCTCCTCTTTACACTGGAGCTCAGCTATGTTCCAAGTGGGTAGAGCATCTCCAGAAAGAGTCCTAAATGATCAATGATATTAACAGTTAAGTGGCAATCTAATTTTGCTTTATAAACAAGATCTATAAACAGCAAAGACACTAGGTGCCTGGCTTCTACTCCTGAAACAAATACTACACTGCACGTTAACTAACTTGAATTTAAATAAATGAATGTTATTTAAATTTTTTTTAATGTTTATTTATTCTGGAGAGAGAGAGAGAGAGAGAGAGAGAGAGCGAGCACCAGCAGGGGAGGGTCAGAGAGAGAGGGAGATACAGAATCTGAAGCAGGCTCCAGGCTCTGAGCTGTCAACACAGAGCCTGATGCGGGGCTTGAACTCACTAACCCTGATATCATGACCTGAGCCAAAGTTGGACACTTAACCGACTGAGCCACCCAGGTGCCCCTAAATAAATATTTTTTTTAAAAATTGGATGTTCTCTCTATCTCAGATTCATATACCTTAAAAATAATGTGAACTTTGCAATTAACTGATTAAACACATCCTTTTGATTCATGATTTCATTAGTTCATTTCTAAGATGCATTCTTATCTTCAAAGGAAAAACACTTTAACTACAACTGACTTAGTTCTAAATGTGAGAATTATATTACAATGCTGTGCCAGTAATTTTTATAGTGTTTCCTCTTTGACAAAGATGAGGAGGTGTCTCCTGTGAGAGTCCTTAAAGAAGATTATATTTATGTCATATTTTTACATTGTAAGGCTCAACTCTAGAACCTAGTTATGGAGACTTTTGTGTACTGAGGCGAATGAAATAGTTGTCATTTGAGATTTTTTAAAATGTGCTACTGTTCAAAGCGATTGCAGCTCATAATTAGATCTTTAAAAACGTATTATCACCCAGAGATTTTTTTAGGCCTCAAAATATATTACTCTACATGGGAGATCTTAAAAACTAGTATTGTAAATTTTGAATTTATTATGACCATTAGGATACATATAATTTCTCTGAAATTCAAAAACTTTAACAAAGAAAATGTTTTATAAACCTGAAGATATTGTGATTAAAAACAAAAATAACACTTCTTTTTCAGTGGGAGGAACGTATAAAAACAATATTTTACTTGAAGATGAATCACATATAAGAAGAAATAAAAAAATCAGTTAAAGAGAGTAGCATCAAAGGTGTTTGTGATATTAAAACTAGGGGGTTTCCATGTCAAACCCAGATTTGCTACTGTGAAACATAAATGTTTTGTTATTCATAAATTCCTATGATACCTAGGGGCAAACCATGTAGAGACAATGCCACACGATAATAGTAAGAAACAAAGCCAAAATAAGACATTGACAGCAGTCAGAAAATAACATAAAATGGGTTCGACAGAACTAAAGTTATGGCAGGTTGATACAAACATTTGATAAATACCCTATACTCCACATTTAAAAAAAAGAATAGAAAATTGTTAAATAATAAACCTAACAGAGAAAATATTCAAACAAATTGCCGATATAAAGAGAAATCTGCAGTTAAATTAGCTTTATTGGAATCAACAAAAAGCACTTAAGATGTGTCAGACCAGATGCACCCATCTGGTACCTTTAACCATTCTGCTTTGTCCATATAATGGCAACATGAAGAGGAAATAGAATCTTTAGTCCTGTTGATCTAATGGCATTCAGATTACTTCCTTTATGTCAATCAAGCTTCATTTTTCAGTTACTTTCTTATCTCCTTACACAGAACAGAGGTGCTGAACACTTTCAAACTATGTTAGACGCATTGGACCTCAGTATTTATAAAGCAGGACACTCCTTACAAAGTTGATGTAGTTTAAACTAGGGGTATCTCTCACTCTTGCAATTTTCTGCCCATTGTAAGAGGTCAGTCTATATCACCTTGCTTCTGGTAACCCTAAGATGTTAAATTTTCTGTGACTATTTTCATTTTACATGTTGCTCCCAAGAAATTCTGTTTTGATTGTTGGATCAAAGATTGTTCTAGGGTCCAGATGTTCTACCTGTTCCAAGTGAATACTTTGTTATTACTACTGAGAGTAATTCCAAATAACCAGGAAATTTTAGTTGAATAACTTATTATTTTTTTTAATTATAGTTTGCTTAATGGTGGTGGGGAGGAAATCAACAAAATTATAAAATGTATCTACCAACTCCTAGGAAATGGAATTTAGCTAAAGGGACAGAAATTTACCTATGGGGACACCTACACATGATAAGGTATGGAACAATAATAGTTGGTAGGTGACAAATGGCAAGTGAGTTAAAATACAGAGTGTTATAAAATTACACTAAAAAAAGAGAGTGCAGTGACATGAAAAAAAAAAAAACTAGGAAAATCTCACCAGAAGATGAAGAAGTCAAACTGGGTTTTGGGATATACAAAGAATCCAAGAAGGATGATGTAGGATGGAGACACATCAGGAAGAAATGCATGGAAGCATAAGAAAAGTTACCTTTGGAGAACAGGAAAGAGTTTGGAAAGATAGGCTGGGAAAATCTGAATGACTATGTTGCGAGATGGGAATTGTACAGGACCAATGATCGAAGGTCTTTAGTAGGGTTCATGCTAGCAAAATGGCGATTGGTAAACTGAGTTGTGGAAGTAGGAAGTGGGGAGCCAGTGAGGCTGGCTGGGGGGACTCTGAAGTAATGTGGCATTGAGGAGCATGAGGATACAATGGAACGTGTCACTTCTTTTTGGCTCTTGCAAACCATATCTGATTTTTAGCATTGATAAATCAAACCATAAATTGCCCACAAAAAAACATATCCTAGCTATTGCCAAGAGAGAGGTTTGGAAAATGATTTCTCAAAAAAGAAAAAAAAGCCGTGAGAGCTCTGGTAAAAGTGCAACTCGATTCCTGAACTGTAGCAATCAAAACTAGTATTTGACTACTTAAAAGGAAAGAAAAAAAGTTGAGAAGAGGAAAAAAAGTCATTACATAAAAAATTATGAAAAATATGTCTTTATTCTGAAGGGACATGGCTTCATTGTATTATTTTCATCTTGTCTTTTCTTTAGAAGCGTCTGAAATCCAATCTAACATGAGGGATTGCTGTGATAAGCCAAAGAGTCAGATGCTAGCATCATCAGCAGCTCAGCCTGCTCGACAATGCTTAGAGTGTGTCAGAAACAAAGGTGCTATTGTAATTGCGCTGCACACGGATTGTTCAGAATCACTCATGCTTGTGATTTTCTGGTTCCTGGTCACTTATATATTTTTGTTTCTTGAAGAGCCTTTTATATTTGAGAGAGTGATTTGAGGCAAAAAGTGGACAGTCGGGACCCTACATCCTTCAGGAAAAAGAATATGTATATTTTAAGTGTTTCAATAACAAAATGTTTTTTAGATTGAATGCATTGCGTTGTTATCGACCATCTCTCAATAAAGGTAAAAACAAACCAACCGACCAACAAACAAGAAACCCTGCTGCATTGTAAACTCCAAGTCAAGAGTCTGTAAGTTCTTGATGTTCAGGAGTACAAGTGATAAATTCCTTTGTGTAGTCCTGAAATGTTTAGTGGTGAGGACGATATTATTACTGAAAGGCTGATGTTACCGAGAGTAGAAGGAATTCTCTATCAGTTTAACAAAAACTCAAAACATTGGTCCTGGGGTCACGGTGAGGAAAAGACACTACTGGTAAGCCAACGTTGATAAGTGACTGGCCTGAGAGCCCTTTCCCTCCTAGACCGATTCAACATTTCTCCAATGTCTTAAACACAAAAAATGGCAGTTATATTCAATGCTGAGACACACCATTCCATTAGCCTCCTATTAGGATATAAAGCAATAACCTTCACACTTAGTTTAGATACTTGCTGAATTAACAATTGTCTCTTTATAGGGAACCATAGAAAAATAGTTTATTAGAATGCCACTGATAAGCAAATTAATGTCATCATATTCAAATACAAGCTTCACAAAACTAGGGGTCATCTATTTTCTGCTGAAAATATATTAAACAGATGAAATTTCATGAACTAAATATCCAAGCGCCCCCCCCCACACACACACACCAATACTGTAGTTTTAAAATGATCAAATCTGCTCCTATTTAAGACAGTGTGTAAGACTCTCCTTCAGAAGATTGTATTCCTATTGAGGTGTCAACAAAAGACTGCTATTTTTATGCGGTGAAGGTCTATGTTCTGCAGCTGAGCAGGAAAAACATGTGATTTAGTGCTGTTTCATTGCACTTGTTGGGAATTAAATTTAAAACAAAGGGCATTATTTAAGAGCTTTAATGCCTAGATTAAGAAATAGAATCACACTCTAATGTGATTCTAGGATGGCATCTTAACAATATGAGAAAAAAATTGGGAAGAGACCATATATATAATCCAAGGATTATTACACTATGGCTAGAAATTAGATTACTTATCTCTAACTTCAATACGCTCCAGCAAGGCACTCTATTCATATAGCTTTGGGGCTCTGTTTTCAGTATCTATGGTTCATTCACTACCTCATCAAAGAATGATTATTTAATTCTTAGGTGCCAAACTCCTGGAGTACTAGTAACTGGGGATGCATAGACTCATGAGACACAATCCTCAAGAAGCCCATAGTTCAGTGGGAGGGGCAGTCATGTAAACAAATCATTATAATAGAGTCAGACATGCTAACAAACAAACAAGAAACCCTGCTGCATTGTGAACTCCAAGTCAAGAGTCTGTAAGTTCTTGCTGTTCAAGAGTACAGTGATAAATTCCTTTGTGTTCACACAAAGGTGCTTGTACAAGGGGGCTCTGATGATAGACAAGGCATATTTGCTTGGAGATTCAAGAAGGCCTTAAATAGAAAGTGGCGTGGGAGCCATATTTTGAAGAAAGAATTGGAGTTTCCAAGGGAGGTTCAATAAAAATCAAGGAAAGACAATGATAAAGAGTTATGTGAACTAAGTGATGGAGATTCAGGTGCTAGTCACAAAAAAAATACCCAGCTTGAAATGCAATAATATGGTAGAGGAAGATGATGTGAAGGCAGAAGACTTAGCTATAAATGCAAGACAGTGAAATGGCTCTGGAAAATTCGTGTAGACCCATTTTCATTCTTCATAAAATAGGTTAAAAATACAGATTCACAGAATTCTTGAGAAAAGTGTATGAATCTGTTCCGTGTGTTCTGAAGCACCTCACCATTGTTACTTGTCTAATTATACTTAATTTTGTCTTGTGAGTGTAGATAGAAACAGTGGTCACTTAATTATGAAGATGGGCTTCTCAGAAGCAGCAAGGCCAAGAGGCAAATTTCACAATTCCCTTTAATATAAATATTATTTCAGTAAAACATGAGGGTCGCAAAGTAATGTCTCTTCATATTACATTATTGTCATTATTGTCCATGAAGCTAATTAAATCTCGAACAAGGGCATTCATGATAAAGCATGGATCATATTTAGAAGACATCATTTACAGCCAAGTAGCACTTGAGCAGATTATGTCTCTGCAATCTAATTTGGTGCAGATATTTTCATTTCCCCAAACTTTTCTTTGATTTATGACCTCATATCACGGCAAGTACAATTATTATTATATCATATGAAAATTATTTTTCATACTTACCCCTATCCCATATATGACGATACAGTCAGTATAACGAATAATAATATTGTAGTCTATCTAGCAGAGGACAAGAGTGACAGAATCAACATTGAATTCCAAAATAGAATATTTCTATAAGGTGTATCTTGAAATTGACGTGCAACGAATCTGACACCAACCCAGCATTTGGCAAGTCTGCCCGAGGGTGCTTTTCTCTGTGTCTATGTTGCTGAAACATATTCTTGAAGCCAAACAAGAGATAGAACAAGAGAACTTCAAAAGGAAGTATTGAGTACCTACTGTGACACCAGAGGTGGTCCATAACTGTAAGTATAGACTTATTGACCTATGTAGTAGTCATTTGCTTTTCATTTTTGTTTTTATTTTTGTTTTTGCCGCCAGCAACCATTTCCCCTATTTTTGAAGGGGAATACACTGTCTTGTTTTGGAAACTATCCCCTTTCAGGGCTTAGCTCATGCTGTTTCTGTGGGGCTAGTTCCATCCCTAGTTCTAAAGCAGACACATGATTCAGGCCTAAACCACTCAGAATATCCCTTTCTGACGTTCACGTGATTGGTAACTGTATATCCATCTGACCCTATTGGAGAGAGTGAGACTGTGGTGGGATGGCTGACAGTGACTGTATTTTAATTACAGAAGGAAAGATCTGTCTGAAGATGGAAACAGATCAAAAGATGGAGAGAGTCAAGCAGGGCCCTGCTGACCGCATCTGACTTTGTGTCCAGCTGAGAGAAGTCAAATTCCAAACATTTCAGCTACCTAAGGTGACCAAGTTCCCCGTGATTGAAGCTAATTTACGTCAAGTTTTCTGTCACTTACAATGCAATTAACAGATATAATCAATATTGACCCTTTAGGGATTTTTCCCTGTTAGGGAGCAAGAACAAAATGCAGGCTTGTTCTTTTGTTTTGTTTTGTTTTGTTTGTTTTTTTGTTTTTTTGTTTTTTGTTTGTTTTTCCTTGACTGTGGCTTCCCTGGCTACCCTTCATTATCTGAGTTCCTCTCGCATATCCACACCGGGTCCCTCCTCGCTGGAAGCCTATTTACCACCATCTCTCAACTGCTCTGTCACATGCTGTCAGTGACCATATAGGGAACGAGTTATGCTTATCCGTAAGTAACTGGTCCTTCTTGTGACCTGACACTCATAGTTACTCCATTGTCATTTTAGCTGGCTTGTCTTGAAGCCCCTTTCAAGTGACAATAGAAAACTCGGCTTGTAAATTATACCCACGGCATGCTTTTCTATTTCTAGTTTACGGACGAATGACACCAGGTCATCATAATTGTCTTTTTTCCTCACTAGTACCTTTATTTTCAAAGGGTATTTTGTCCTTTTATATCACGGAGCTCTGTTAGGACAACATTCTGATATGACGTTTTTACTAGATCCTTTGGAAGAAAAGCTTCCACTGCACTGGGTTAAGTGCATTTCCTTTGTTGGATGTCAACAGAAGCCTTACATAAGGAAGTAAAGCTTATCCCTTTTTTCTCAACAGCACCGGTAGGATGCTTTCTTCTGAAAAACGGAGTGTCTGGCATATGAAAAAATCAACTTTGTGTAGTAAAAGCTTGAGGCCTCTGACAATTTTTGTGGGCATCCCATACAAGTTCACTGGGTTGGAATTAACAGGTCTTTTCCTTGCATAAATGAACAGAAACTCTACAAAGTAATTCTCTGCTAATCAGAGAAAATTAGTCTTGGATTCTACTGACATGGAAAGATTCTAACTGGCATCAAGCCTAAGGACTAGTAATAATTATATTACTATGGATTAAAAAGTGTCATATGTCTATCCCTTCAGAAGATGTAATCTTTATTAAAAAAAGAATAACTGTGTTTTACCGAATATTGAAACACTTTGATTATCAGTATGCTTTTGGATTTAATAAACATACACCTTCCTGTCTGGATACTGCTGACAGCCATAGTTAAAAAATCTAGAAACATCTTCCATTACTCTCCCTATTTTCAAAATTCCTGAGATATCCTTTTACCTGACACTAAATAGTGTTTAGTAATTAACAACAGTTTTTTATACATTCATTTTTAAAAACTATTTATGAATACCCATTACTGCACCAATATTGAACTGAATAGTACAAATACAATTATGTGAAAGGAAAAAATGGGGTCGCTTTCCTTATGGAATGTATATTCTAACAAACGCTCACACAGATAATTGCTTGAAGTTTAGAGGCATTTAAATACTATGCGACTATATTTGCTATTGTAAAAATACACAGCCAAACCCCAAGTCACCTATGCAGGTGAACCTTGAAAATGTTAACCGGAACAGTGAAAGTCTCTTACAGGTGTGTTAATCGTATCTCAAAACACCTTAGTGGGAGGAGTTCAGCTGAATGCTTTTTTAGTGAGATAAAATAAATGATGCTTCCCATCACATTGGGCATAATGGAATAGTGCTATTCAAGCATCAGAGTAAATCATCAGAGAGATGGGTAGAACCAGAAAAAAAAAAAAACTTATTTTCCTTTCTTTCAAAGTGCTGAAGATCCCTGAGACTTTAGAAACCCTGGAAGAAAATGCAAAACGAATGTGCATTTGTGGTGTCATTTCTTTACAAGATTCTTCTAAAATATACAGACTGCTGAAATGTAAAACATGGAACAGATTCAAACACTGAAATATTCAAAATATTAAAATTAAATAAAATAATTAAAATGTCAATTGAAGAAGTCACCACACATTGAAGAAGCCAAACAGAGTTTCTATCAAATGAGAACCAACCACTTTTCTCAATCTCTCAGGCTGGCTGTGAATGCAGAAATAAATACCAGCCTCAAGGAGAGAAATAATCAAAATGGATGAAGTGTGGGAAAAGACATCTGACATACTTGCCTTTGCAAATATGAGACATTCAATTAAATAAGGCTGTTTAGAACTCCATAAAGCAACGTTGTTTTCAAAATGTAGAAATGATGAACTCATAAAAGCAGCTCTGAAATCAATCAGCCATCCAATCAATCAATACATTAACAGAGCAGTCTCTCTCCTCACTTGTACGGTATTTCTCTTTCGATATGGATGAGTGCATTTTGAGAAGTAAATTTTGAGCAGGGAGAAATGACAACTGTTTGACTCGTTTGGAGCGATAGTAATTAGATAATCGGGGAAAGGCAGAGACAGTGGCTCCTATTACAGTGAGCATTGTCCGAAAGATGCAGCTGTATATGCCCTACTGTTTGTAATCCCGGGGGTGGGGGGGCAGGGGAAAAGTAAGCAATGACCAAGTTTTGAGAGCACTGGCTTGAATTTCTAAGCTTATAAATTGGCAATCATGTTAAAGGGTAGTGCACAAATGCAGGGGAAATTGGCTTTTGAACATTTGTCCTCCACAACAGCTGAGGAGAAATCCATGTGAAGTTATTCATTAGTTTAATCTTCAAGAACACTTCAAGTCCAGGTCATCTGATTTTGAAAACTACTGTGATGTAATATTTGTATAATAAGAGAAAAAAAGAAAGTTTCGATGCTTTAAAGACTAAGCCCATCTTTTTAATTGTACGTATTTTAGTTAACTTTAGACCATTACAATTTAACTGCCCACATACTTTCAAAATCTAGTATAGATCAGCGTTGTTGTGGACAGAA
Source organism: Prionailurus bengalensis (assembly GCF_016509475.1). Classification (NCBI taxonomy): domain Eukaryota; kingdom Metazoa; phylum Chordata; class Mammalia; order Carnivora; family Felidae; genus Prionailurus; species Prionailurus bengalensis. Next base: position 180,881,680 of record NC_057344.1, read on the forward strand.
AGTTACAGCAGCAGCTGTGATCCTTTCATTCCTTTTTTATCTCTTTGTAAGAATTATTAAATAAACAATCTAGGTCTGTGCTTATAAATTTGTTGGATTTATAATGTATAAATTTATAGCTATTTCTGTGCAAAGCTAAAAGTTATGTAAGAACTTTCCCCTCTTATATACCATTTGCAGAGGAACTATTTTATTGTTTAATTTAAAAAAAAAATTAATGTTATTATTTATTTATTTATTTATTTTGAGAGAGAGCGGGGGGAGGGGCAGAGAGAAATGGAGAGAGAGAATCCCAAACAGGTTCTGTGCTGTCAGCCTAGAGCCCAACGAAGGCCTGATCCGACGAACTGCAAGATCATGACCTGAGCTGACATTCAAGACTCAGACACTGAACCGAGCCACCCAGGTGCCCCTAAAAGGAAATACGTTGATGTGATGGATACAAGTACCATCTAAACCAAAATAATTACAAAATGTTTAACTTGTTTTGCTTTGGATTACTTAATTCACAAGGGTTTGCCTCTTGAATAATTAAATCTTAGTCACTTTAGAAGATTGCCACATAAACGTATGTGTGTGTGTAACTATATGCGCGATTACATAGCTATAGTATATAGCTATATGTACTTCCGGAAATGTCTTCAGAACTTGAGGATGTTTAAGTGTATGCCTAACCAATTAAAAGCATTGTGTAATAGCTTGAAAAAATTAATTAAACATTTTTAATCATCAGAGACCAACTGCACTTTACACAAACTATAAGCTTGATGATCTGAGCATAGCAGGTGCAGTGGAGAACGTTTTGAAATATATAGTACTAATGAAATGAGCTTAATATTATACATATATAACTCATATAATCCTCATAACACCCAAGGATGAGGCGTCATGTGTCTATATTCATATTCTCTCAACAAGGGTGCTACTATTTAAACCCAAGAAGTCTGACTCCAGATTCTAGCATGGTATGCACACACATTATGAAAAAGTAAGTCATTTACAAGCTGTATCTTACTAGAAAAGTGAAAAAAAATCAATGTTAAGTGGGAATGGTCCAAAAGTACCTGACGAAGCACGCCTACTTACACTGGACTGTTTATTCTAGCAAACCCACAAATTTCCTAACCAAAACTTAACTACTGACCTATATCAATTTTACAAATAAAATACATAAAAAAGGTGCTCAGAAACACTTTTTTGGTTAGCTGACAGCTAACATTTAAATCGTCTTAGCTATCTTGATAAGTAGAACAATCTACAAAGTGTTGCTGATATAAACCAGTCAAAAGGGTGTAACTTACCAAAATACAATACATATCAACCTATGATATGTAATAATGGACAGATGACTGGGGTGGCTCTAGATGGCAGGATTGTGTCTGGTGTAAAGACTACAACATTGCATTTCAGATAGAAATAGATTAAAATCACTCATCAGGTATTGCAAGGGGTCCTATCAATAAAAGATACAAATTATAAACTATATAAAACAGGTGACAGTGCCCTCTTGAGGATGCTATTGGAATCTGACACCAGCTACCTATCCAAGAATTGTCCAAATAAATTGATATTCTTTTCTATATTGTGGAATCACTGCCTTTCATTTTTACAATTTTAAGATTATACAGTGCAAGGAAAGAAGTGTTCACACTGATTGTTCAAACTCTTCCCCAAAAGGCAGACTTTGTAATACTCACTATCAAATTTAATGCCAGGATACAGATGGTGAGGTTTGGTTTCCATAACTGTAGGAACCTATATTGCAATAATTGAACGTATAGAGAGCATCATGCATTGGTACTGAGGATGAGGATTTCAAGCCAAACTGTTTCACTAAACATCCACACTAAACTATAGCATCAGGAATTGTATTCAACCAAAGATTCTAAACATGGCGTCATTTGCACCTGCTCGCCATTCGGCCTATCATGCCGTGATTTCGAACAGAAAGAACGTGATAGCCAGCCCGAATGTTTTATGAAACTCTGATTTAGTTCTTTGGTCTAGATCCTCTATGTTTCCTACAGAAGTGAGGGTGCCCTCTGCTCTTCATATTATCACCTGGACCACACACACACACACACACACACACACACATACACACTCACACTACAGTTCCTCCTCAAATCTGTCAACATAAAAGATTTCCAATCAAAAATCGGAGTAATCTAAAAGAAAACTTCAAAGAAAAAAAAAGAAGATAAAAGATAAAAATCAGTGTCCGCTGTATGAGAAGGACAGAGATTCAGAGATTCCATTTGGGAAAAAGTGTCGGAAATTAAGAAAGCAAGAAAACAGACTCTAGAGCTCAAATGATTTTCTTCCTTAAAGTCACCGGGATTCCAGTGGGTCACTTGTGCCAGAACAAATTCATAAAGTGCCTGGAAATTACAAGTCAGTCATTTGTAGGCTGGCTTACTTCCTGAAAAATCTAGATCTTTATCCAGATTTCTTCTATGGAAGAGATATGAAAGAGGTGAAAGCTAAAATAATATGCTTAGGACGGAGTCTCCAAACCTTGGTAGCTGGATATCAAACCTGAGGCAAAGAAGCAAGAGGACAAAAAGCCACTGCATTTTCTTTGTTCATTTGAATTTCAGCTCTGGAAAACTGCTCTAAGATCATTTAAAAAAAAGCCAATAAATTATCTTGGAGATTCTTTTATCATCACTTGTTAAAACAGCAAAATTATATTAGTAAGAACACTGACATATTTTTATTTTCACCATTTAGTGTTAGGAATTACTCAGTAGTTTACAAACATGGTAATAACTTATCATCTTGAGCACAATAAATGATTATTATCTTTTAAAATCCAAATAAAGGCATAACATTTAGAGTCTGTGGGCCCCCCGCATGAAGAAACAAAGGAATATCAATCTGCGGATTAGGAAACCAGTATCTTGTTAGTTTTTTTTTTTTTTTTCCAGTTTGTTAAATATGTTTGGGCTGCTGCTAATTAAATTAAGAAAGAAAATGAGAAAGGAGGAAGCAGGATAGGTATTTGTCACAGTATTCCTATTTTTTGCGAAAATATGAGGTGTGAAATTACAGGACATTGATGTAAAAAAAGTGCAGTTCTCAAATATTTCTCAGTAGAGTTATACCTTTTGGCTTTTCTCTGCACAACCTTGAACAAAAACTCTGGAATCCACTTTGTTAATGCTGAGAACACCTGGCCTTCTGTACAACATGCTCATTTCTTGCCACACCTAACGTGGAATCTGCCATATTCCATGAACCTTCTCATTGTTTTGTCTCAATGACAGGCCCACTATTATTATCTACTTATTTATTTCTTTAAATAGGCAGAAATTGTCGATTAACAAAACTGCTACTTTCAGGTATGGGGTTCATTGGAAACTGCCTCTTCTTTCCTTTCTAATCAGTAGATATCTGTAAAAACTGTGAACTCCATCCCACAATCGCCATTTTCCCGTGTTTCGTACACTATTCAGCTCCTTACACTTTGACCTTTGCCTTATCGTGCCAAAAATGTTCCTTTGGAATTTTACAAGGTGTACTTTACAAATTCAGTAGCCTTCTCAGGTCTCATCCACTCTTAATCTCCTGAAAACTTTGAGAGAGGTGAAAAATCCTTGGCCTTCAGGACATCGTGTTGTGTCAGGTCTTACTTCCACCCCCTCCTCCATATACACTGGAAGCGTCATCCTTCTCTGTAATATTTCTTCTGCTCTTCTCTAGAAGAGTTGTTCCACGGCCTAAAACATCACTTCCATAAGGAGGGTTTGTGTACCTGTATTTCTAAAGGTATCTGTCTTAGATTTTAATTTTTTATTCCCCATCCTCTCTCTATTCTCCTGATCATCTGCGTATACTTAAAATATGCTTAAATACCTCCGATGTTATACCAAAAGTAAAATACATCAAATGCCTCCATAAATCATTCCTCTATTTTCTGTTCTTTAAATGTTTTAACCGGCCATCAAATCACCAAGAATTTTCTTGGGAACTTCCCTTTAATTTGTCTTTCTTAAATTCGCTATCGTATTTCATACATTTTATTTCTTTACTACCTTTCTCATATGTAAGTTCCTCTCACATTGTTACCGCTACCTGTTTCATACTCTTCATATCTTTCTCATAGAAATATTCTGATACCTTCTACAGAGCCTTCCTCCTGTCTTTCCTCACTCCACTTTATTCTGTGTATGGCTGTCAGATTAGTCTTTCTAAAGCTGAGAAATGTACAACAACCTGCCACTGCATATAAGTTCAAGTCCAGTTGTCTTAAGCTGACATATGAGACCTTGTATAATCTGGCCCCATTTTACCTTTCCAATAGTTTGTGTGTCCTGTGATCACTCAATTGCAATATTCCTTGACAGAAATTTGGTTGGCTTTTTTTCCCACCTTTGTCCACCTTTCCAAGCTATTCCTGCCTATTGCAATGCCCTTCTCAATGTTCATGTATCCAAATTCTGTTTTTCTTTTCCTGCATGTGAAGGGCATTTACTCGAGGAAAACGTGTTTAACCCTCAGCCATAAAAGACAATGCAAGTTATACTACTCTAAGCTTTGTGCGCTGTTTTCTCTCTGCATTATTTTATTGAAAGCAATCTCTTTTTTTTCTATTGTCCACAACTGAATATTATCTGTGCTCTTCTTATGGTAGTTATTATACTTTGCTGAACATCACATTTATTTTTGTGTCATTTTCTCCCCCCAAAGAGTAAAATCCTTAAACTTAACAGCCATATATTTGCCTCCTGCAATGCTTAGTTTAGTGCTCCAAAGAAAATAGACTTGGGTTAATTTACAAGTGTCTGTTTACTTGAAACAAACTGCATAAACTATTCATAACTATGATACATACATACATATATGTGTGTATATATACATACATATACATATATATACATACATATACATATATATATGCACACCTATATATACATATATGTGATGGTTTTGATGATTTACTGAAACACTATTCACCAAAAAAAGTCAAGTACCCTCCACATTAATGTAATTAACGATCATCAAGGCAACATGCAAAGATCCAAAGGAAATTAGACACTTCTGCTGGGAAAAGTCTCTGGAATGAGAATATCTGACTTATTGCTGTTACTGTAATAATTTGATGACTACCAGGGAAAACATTACTAGGCTTTGCTATCTTCTGTTCTTACCGAAAAACAGAGAAGGAAGAAATGGCAATTGCTCAAATATATGAGTATAAATGGAGACTTGAAACACTTACGTATATTCAATGATAGGAATAACTGAGTGCTCTACATTTCTACATTATTAAGAGAGGTTGCACACTCCTCTGATGGAAACCTCGGGGCCCTAACTCACTAAACACTCTGTCGGTCAGCAACACTAGTATCTAGTTGCAGCGAGAATGCTGCCTGGATGCACATGGTCACCTTTTTGATTAACTTTCCTATATTCCCATTGCTACCATTTGTCCTCTGTTGCACATAACTCTCTTGAAGGAAAAAACAAATAGTTCCGTGAAAAGAAAGCTCATTTTATTCTTGGTTTGGTTTTAGGCCCTTTAGATAGCGTTTATTTATTTCTTAGAAATATTTAAAAAGTGCTTTCATAAAGCAGAATTACCTGTTAAAAATAGCTCAGATCTCTCCATGGCATTTCTTCATCTTCAACATGAGGAACCATATTGATTGGGCTAAAAAGCCACAGAAGCAAACTGGAAGTGCTTGTTGAGGGGAAATTTTCCTGCCCTAATGAAAATGCAAGTAACTAACAAAGTAATGCCAAATGAAGCAATGGTCCGCTTGGGGGCAATTCCCTTCTTTGTAGGACTGCTCAATGCGAGACTTTAGTTGGAGTGCAATGCTATGCTTCTTCAGGGCTCTTCCTAGAATTGCATGCCTTTTCCAGGACTCAAGACTCCATGCTTTGATTTTCATGAGTGAGGTTAAAATTTGTAGCTGTGATAATTAACAGCGACTGGATTTCAACGTGTTAAACAAGGAGCTTCCTCTTAAAATGGACTGAGCAGAAGAAAGGGAGGTGAAGAAAAATAAAGTACCAGCATCTGGATATTAAGTCAATGTTCTGCTAGAACATTTTCATCCCTCCTAGAGCATACCCAGAGGAATAACCAAACAAACCATTACAATAGTAGGTAGAGAGTACCACACATTAGGTAATCCCCTTGTAAAGAAGCAAATTTCAGAAGAAAATGTATATTTCATCTTATTTCAATAGGATTTGGTTGTAGCATTTCATCCTAACAGTCATATAAATGGATGAACAAACACAAAACAAAATCCCTATGGAGTTATTGTTCTAAACTTGTTTAGCATTACAGAATTTTAAAGTTTAATCATGAATATTATAATGCAAGCCCTGATAAATGGAAGCTTATACTATCACAAATCTCTTGAACTGTTCCTTTATCAGAATGTCATGAAATTTTTCCTGGCCTCTCTCCTCAACTCTATCCCAGAGTGCTTTTCTGGTCTTATCACACATGTTATTTGAATGATGCCTCAGGAAAAATACTTTTCATAACTAAGTGACATATGATGTAGTTTTTCTTAATTTGGCTTTTTGTTTCCAACCTGAAAAGTATACAAGAAGCCATTTACCTGGGCAATTTTGCTCTTTAATGACACTATTTTAGCTTAAATGATCCAGAATATGAGAACATTACTAAATTTTGAGGATGATTGATCCTGCAGTGGTGAAACCTACCTGATGAATTGATAAAGGACTACACTTTTGCCTTGTTTTGATTTAGCCAACCTAACCTAAACTCAAGAAGCATTTCCATTTTCTGATTGATAGTGGATATGCTCTATGCACTCAAGTCCATTCTTTCAATTAATTCAATATGCCAAAGTGATTTAAATCATGGTATATGTACAAATTTTAAGTGAATCTATTTTTATAGCAGACAAAATTAAATGCATTCTTTCTTTTTTATGAATGTCATACACAATTACTTCAGTGAAAAAAAGAGACAAAAGTTTGCCTCCATTTACGTGAAATTCTACAACAGAATAGGTAGGTACAGCTCAGGAGACAGTATATAATGTAACTCACAACAGTGATTGCTGAGATGAGTCAGGGACCGGTGGGGTGGGAGGGAGGCTGGAGGAGAGACTGCAAAAAGGCAGTGGGAGATTTCCTGAGATGATGGAAATATTCTATAACTTGATTCGCATGGAGGTTGTAAGGGTATATGTTTATAAGAACTCACCAAAATATACAATGAAAAAAAAACCCGCATTGTATGTTAGTTATACAAATTATATCTTAAAAAGGCTGATTTATTGTTAAAACAGACACCCAGCTCTAGCCATTTGTTCTCCTGACACTGAAGGCAGCACCACATAACACCAGAACACTTTGGAAGCTCTGCTTATATCAAGCCAATGATTTTTAAACTGAGTGCAGATTCTAGGTTAGAGGAGCATGACCTCAGTCTCAGCCCCTAGCCGTTCTGTCGGTTAAGCATTAATGTATGTACTTATCTTGCTTTGCCAATAATCATCGGACTGTCGCTTCTAATTTACTCTCTTTGCTTAAAAGGAAATGTGGCTGATTTTTTTTTTTTTTTTTTTTTTTTAGCTATGGAGTGTGCTTATACACACACACACTCTGTTCCAGAGATTAGAATAAGGGTCAGAAAATGGGGGGCATTAGGAGGTAAATTTGGGTCTGTAGAGAAGAGGCATCAGAGCTATAAACTGTGGACAACAGATTGTCCTCCTTTAAGACATGTTCCTTCTTCTGGAGGAGGAATAGTCTTCAAGAGGCCTTCAGCCTTTTGAATGGTCTTAGGTTCACATCCCATGACAGAGGAAGTAGTCATGAAGAACACTCAAAGAGCCTCATAGTTTCACAAAATATAGTGGCCTCTAAAATATTAAAGGCAAATGCTAAATTGACTCTATGACTTTTCTGTTTCAAATCACAGAGTACAATAGCAAGTATCTTGTGATTTTAGGGTCAAGGATGCACAGGGAAATGGAATCGCAACTCTGAGGTGTTTCTACTCATGATAGTTAGCATTTCTTTTGCACTTATGAATAGGTGCTGTTCTAAGTACTCAGTGTACATTATTTTTGCAAAAGCTCTATGTAGTAATTTACTATGGTCATTCCTGTGTAACACACAAGGAGTCTGTAACTCGAAAAAATTACGTAGCTTATCCTGGCTTTAGCAGGAGATCTGAGGCTGAGCTGGAATTTTTAAAATGCACAGGCCCTAGAATCCTGAATAAGAGTACACACAGGGACACTGTTAGTTATAGCAAAGAAGTGGGAATAATTCTAATCTCCATCAGTAGAAGACCTGATAAGTAAACTCTCATATAGACCTTTAATGATATACTACATACAACTGAAAATCAATTAACCACGGCTATCCATGATAACATGGATTAATCTCTTAAGCAAAATTTCTGGTAAGGAAATCAAGTCACAGAAGAATATATAAAGCACGTAACATCTATATGCAATTCATTAATGGAAAAATGTAAAACAGTATTTTTTTGAAATATGTATTTGTTAAAATTATAATGAAAATAAGATGTCAACAAACTCTATTTATTTTCCATGTTATTTCCTATTGCATCTCAAATAGAGTTTCAACTAGCTTTGTGTTCATTTTGCTTATACTAATGCTTTTCATCACTAAGGAAGAAATAATATTCATTATTTTCATCTCATATTTTGTAATTCAAATAGTATATTTTAATGAATGTTTAGGTTATAATGAGTAATGTAAGTAGTAATTACACTAAATTTTTAACAAACTATCAGAAATTAAGCATATAGGACCATGGTTTAAAAAGGTATGTTTCGGGGCGCCTGGGTGGCGCAGTCGGTTAAGCCTCCGACTTCAGCCAGGTCACGATCTCGCGGTCCGTGAGTTCCAGCCCCGCGTCAGGCTCTGGGCTGATGGCTCAGAGCCTGGAGCCTGCTTCCGATTCTGTGTCTCCCTCTCTCTCTGCCCCTCCCCCGTTCATGCTCTGTCTCTCTCTGTCCCCAAAAAAATAAATAAACTTTGAAAAAAAAAATTTAAAAAGGTATGTTTCAAGTTCTTTTGCTAGTAATAAATATCTGCAAAGCCCGATATAGAATGATTTACTAGACCTCAGTTTGCTCTAAATTTGTCCCCAGGGTCAAGTAGTGTGGCTAAATCCTTGAGAACACCCTTCTTTTCCATATCTTATAATTTACTCTCAACAACTAGATCTCTGCTTCGACCAGATTTCTATAATTGCAGGCCAGGCTTGCTCTCAGAAGTCTTGGCCTGGGCCCCAACCATCTGCTCCCAGACACGATTGAATCCATTTACTTGCTTGCCTGAGTTCTGAATATAACTTGTTGCTATCTTCCTTTGTGAATGGAATCAGATCATCAGCTAGGAAACCCATGTACTCATCATCTACCTGTCTGATTGGGCCATTGTCTCCTTCCATCAATATACCATCATGATATTACTGTTCATCTGAATTTCCACCATTGAAAGCAAAATCCACACTGCACATGCTGGCCACATGGCCCAGGAGTGGTAGGAAAAGTAACAACTACCTACATATTCTCTGGACAGCACTATTCAGCATTTCCTCCAGAAACAAAGCAATAGGTAAGAGAGAATGATTGCATTCAGTATGAGAAAGCAGAAATATGCCCAAATAATGTCAGCTATAGCTTTTTTTTTTTAAGAGCATTTCTTCAGTCATTTCATTGAGCAGCATTTAGAGACTGTTGGATGTTTTAGTCATTAAAAAATACAGAGATTAATAACACATGGCCCATCATGGAACTTGGCTAGAAATGCCATAGAAATATGGAACCAGAGCAGTAGGACCAGGGGAACCCAGTTCTAGGAGATCTCATGATATCTACCTTGAATCATGAATAATATCAACAGTGTCAATAAAACTAGCAAATAATTGCTGTCTCATTACTATTTGCCAATAATTCAGTGAAATGATTTCTAACTATTATTTAATTTAATTCCCAAAAGATTGTTAAGTTACCCTGTTATTCCCAATATACAAGCGAAGAAACTGAGTTTCAGAGAGATCAGGTAAGAGGTTTCAAGGATAGAGAACAGGGCATAGAATGGGGCTGAGTTGGGGTTGCAAAATGCAGAAAATGACACAAGATAATTAAGGACTAACTAAAGTTAATTCAAAATGAAAGGGATAAAAAGTAAAGATGGCCATAAATATGGAATTTTATTTTTTTTAATGTTTATTTTTGAGAGAGAGAGAGAGAGAGAGAGAGAGAGAATCTGAAGGAGGCTCCAAGCTCTGAGCTTTCCTCTGAGCTGTCAGCACAGAACCAGACGCGGGGCTTGAACCTCCAAGCACAAGATCATGATCTGAGCCAAAGTCGGACGTGTAACAAACAGAATGAGCCACGCAGGCGCCCCAAGATGGAATTTTAAAGGTTTAATTTAGAGTTGCTACTGCAGTAGAGTGTTTTGCATGTGATTCGTTATGGAGAAATATTTTTAATGAAAGAATGAGTATTACAGGGTTTGCTGCCTAACTCAATTTTCTTTTTTGTAATATAACAAATTTAATATATATTAAAATATTAGTTTCAAAGTCTTTTGGAGATGGAGTCTACTATTATTGTACATTTTAAGTACTATTATTTCGCAGCTTCCATATTAAGTGAAAAAGACCAAATAGTATGGAGGAAAATTCTGATTAAGCAACTGTTTTAATTAAAACTATATGATGCAAAAGGCATTTGTAACACCTTATAAATTGTCTTATCTTAGTGCTTCCTAAGGTTTTGTTCAACTTCAAGGAATGAAAAGCATATGAATCCAGAGAGCATTTTCCCTAACAGGAAAAAAATCAAAGATGAAAGTCCACTTACAATTTTTATGCATGTATGCCAAAGAGACACTTCCCATTATCATAAACATTTTACTAAATATGTCCCAAATAGTTACACACAAACATTTTAAGATCATTCATATGCCAAAAAGAAAAACCCTTCTACATCCTGAAGGAACTTTAAAGAAAATATATTTTAAAATAATAAACTGCCTCCCATTTTCCTCTATTACATGATTATCTGATGTCAGATACTTGTCACTTCGTTGTAGACTAATTACATGGCAGCACCATCATGTGGAGAATTATATTCTAACGCCATGCTTACCTACAAGTAATTTGCATGCCACCTGCTCTTTGGCTCTGTGGATGACATCAGCCACTGCAGAAACGGAGAGGGAAGGTGTTATTAAGAAGCGTAGATGTTCTCTGAGGTCATATTGAATTGATGCTACAGAATAAGCTAAGGACAAGCACATCTCTTACTGGAAGGGATGCCATCACCATGTTTTCTGCCACAAGAGACACGGATTCCTAAAGAACCTCATCGATCACTTAAGGAAAAGTGACTTGAATTCTAATTTTCTTCTCCAAGTATCTGCTTTGAAATATCAGAAAAGCTGTTGATTCTCTATGCCCCAGTCTCCCTGTCTGAATTGAGGGTGTGATCTCCCACACTGGAAGGGTGTAATTAATTAAGGTATAAGCATTTTTCAACCTGTGGATGAAGGTAACAGGTGCAAATTACCATTTGAAAGAGTTATTCATGTCACTAAGACTAAATGCTGACTAGGGAGGCTTAAATCAACCCTATTTGAAGTTCTATTATTTTTTAAATGCTGACAGAGAATTCACACTTACATACAGCACTGCACAGATAAGATAGGCTCCCTGCCCTCTGGGTCTGCCATTTCAGTGAAACAGATGGCGAGATTACAGAATGAATGTGGAAGCAATGGGCAGGGAAATGACGATAGATTTTTACAACCCTAAAAAAGTTCCCGAATAGGATTACCAGTAGGTAAATGAGACTCAGATAATGGCAATTTCTAAATTCAGATGTTTCTCTGAATTTCTGAAAAGGCATTGAGCAGCAAGGCTCTGGTGGTCCTCAGTCTAAAAATGTGTTTTTAAAATAAGCATCACCACTCATGCTGATATTTAGAATCCAAGGTGAAAGTCAAACGTTGAAATGTTTTAATGCACACAATTGTTGTTTACATCATAATTGCTGTTAACATATATTACTAATGGTGAGCAATTATTTCCCTTTTTAATTAAGCAACTTTGCTGAGTCCCTGAAGTTGATTATGAGGGGAGGTAATTTTCTGTGAAGAGAAGCATTTTAATGCATTGCCTTTGAAGCCCAGGTCCAATTCAGTGTGGAGTGGGGGAACAGATGGATAGGAGGGAAGGGAAGGTGATGGAACATTATGGGAAATTGGGCTAATGGGAATGTGGGGCAACTGATGAAAAATAATGGAATATTCTCTTAAATTGTAAAGATGTCATGGACAAAAAAGGAAAGTACATGCAATAGGCTTCTAAGAAGAAGACTTGAAAACCCAACTGAAGTCAGACTTTGAAGAGAGAAAAATTGATCACGATAAATATGATCAGGGCAAGACAGTTGAGTTGAGTTTTGGCTGAATGGGATCAATCTAGATAGGTTTGGAAATAAAAGAACCAGAGCTACAGAAAAGCTGACAACTGAAGAGAAGAGGGAATGTAAAAAAGGAGGTGAGAGCTTTAGGAAGCATAGGCAGTGGGAACAAAGGATTGGGTAAAAAAAATGTAAAAACAAACGGCAGACATTAATGCCTGCAATTGTTACACTGGCTAGGCACATAAGGGGCAATGTGTGAGTCAAAAGAATTGTAGACAGCTTAATATCTTGTATTGAGTTTTTGAAGCCGATGTGGATTCCAGCTGTGTAACCTCACGAAATTGGAGTTAGCACACAGAAGCAAATTCTACGGAAAAAATAATCCTCTCTGCCACGTCTCCCCATCCCTTGCTCCTTTTTTACTATATAGTTCTTTTCTTTTAAGTTTATTTATTTTGAGGGGGGGAGTACACGTGCATGTGGGGGAGGAGCAGAGAGAGTGAGAGACAGATTCTCAAGAAGGGTCCATGCTGTCAGCACAGAGCCCGATGTGGGGCTTGAACTCACAAACGATGAGATCATGACCGGAGCGGAGATCAAGAGTCAGCTGCTTAAAAGACTGAGCCACCCAGATGCCCCATATATTTTCATTTTTAAACAAAATATACTGAAATACTACTTTTATTATCAAGGTAAAGATATTTCTTTCTCAGCACTGTTATAAAAGACATATTATAACTGTAAGCAGTATATTATTAGGTTGCTGCAGACGGTCTGATAATGTCTGCTCAAATGCCTGCTATTTGAGTTATCGCTTGTGAGGCCCATCACCAACGGACTCATACAAACACCTTTCTATTGGCTTTACATAGCATCAAATTAAAAAATAAATAAATAAGAGGAACTTTAAACTTAAATATCATTCTTATTTCGCATTTAATGTTTACACTGCATTTTTGGGAACCCATCTTTTGAAAAAAAAGATAATATCACTTTAAAATCATTTGTTCTGTAAACATTTTCTGAATGCCTACACACACACTAGGTATTGAATTAACCATGTTTCCTATCCAAAGGTAGCCTTCAAGAGAAGACAAGAGAGAGGAATTTCAAAGGAAAATAATAAACATTATTAACCTAAAATCTATTTGTTATTTGTTACTGTCTATTAAATAGACTCTAACATAAAATGCTATTTTACAGCAAAACTCAGATCTTTCGATCTCATATAAAAAGCAGATTCAACATTTAAATTTTAGTTTTAAAATAATTCATTTTGACTTGACAAGATGTGTAAAGATCGAATGTTCAAAATGAGAGATATATTATTTCCTATATCCAATCGTATTCATATGTTGCTAAAGGTTCATTTACTTTTTGAAAGAGAATATGGGCCATTTGAGAACTCGCCAGATATATGGTATTATATATAATATACACATGCATAATTCTATAATTAGAAGCCAAGCCTTTTAAGAGGAGTGTACATCTGATAAAAAGTCTCTCTGATCTTCAGAAGTTGTTTATCTTAAGTTGACACATACAGATAATCACAGACAAATAATTTTACTAAGGCAGATACAGTACAACTTTTTTAAAACTTAATTGAGAATGAAACAAGTAACTACATTTTATCTTGACTCTTTCTGAGGTTGAGCAACAAAACTAGTTAGCCCTATACAGATACTATACTCTGTTTATGTATAATTAAAATAATCATGAAAATGTCGTAAAAATAATTAAATACTTAGTAGAAGAAAGTCATGCCACAATCATGAAAGTCTTCTAGTATGTATCTGAGGAAACAATCTCTTCTTCTTTGTAAATAATTTTGAAGGAAGCTGGAACATAATATTATGTTTCCAAGGAGATATATGACCATGTTTTCAAATGCCTTGTTAATTTCTTTACACTAAGAAAGGAAGAAATATTTCAGAAGAATGAAATCTCTTGAATATTTGAAATAATATTTTTTAAATAATTACAGATATATTTTGTATTCTATCAGATGTGAAACATTTTTATTAGTGGAATTGGAAGGCCAACAAGTAAGAGATTGAAATGTTGTAATCTGGCTTCAAGTTTGTTCACATCTGGTAGTAACTTATCTTTCCAGACTTCACTTACCTTACGCTTATAGGCACAGTCTATACCTCAGGCAAACTAGACCTTTTGTGATATCCCAAAGATCCCAGTCCTACCATTTGGAATGTTCTTTTTTCTAGGGTTCTCAAACTTTGGATACTGAGAATCGAGGGGGCTGTCTTGTGAATTACGGGAAGTTTAGTAACATTCTTGACCTCGACTCATTAAATGCCAGTTGCATTTCCCCCCAGTTGTCACAAACAAACATATCTCCAGACACTGCCAAATATCCCTTGGGGAAAGGAAGAATATGGATCAAAATTGCCCTCTAATAGGAATTACTGTTTAATCCCTTGGTAGCTAACTTGATTAAATCTTAACTATTCGCCTTCTAGATCAAGATCAAATATGATCTTCACATCCTCTTATACTAACCTTTTTCTAACAATCCCAGCCTTCCTTATATTAGAAGTACTTGTGTACAAATCTTATCTATATCATTAGAACAAAATCTGGCTAAATGTTGGGATCGTGCATTTTCTTCCTTGGTACCTCTAAGAAAGCTTTCTTGGAACAATGCCCTATACCTTTTAACTGCTCAGAATTTGTTGAGCATTTATTCTATAGCAGTCAATAGTACTATCACTAACATATTCTGAGCCTTTACGTCACTGTCTGTACTACAGATTTTTGAAAAAGCAAAACATGGTTGGGGCACCCAGGTGGCTCATTAGGTTAAAATGTCTGACTTTGGCTCAGGTCATATCTCACAGTTTGTGAGATAGAGCCCCACATAGGGCTTGTTGCTGTCAGCCCAGAGCCTGCTTTGGATCCTCTGTCCCCCTTGCTCTCAGCCCCTCATTCTCTCTCTCTCTCTCTCTCTCTCAAAAATAAATAAATGAAACTTAAAAAAAAAAAAAAGAAAAACGTGATTAATATTAACCAATCTGAAGAACGGTACAAATTTTATTCCTACTTATTTATTTATTTATTTATTTTTCCTTAAAACTGGTAAGTCATTGCTGCTGAATTCAGTAATGGTAATGCTGTATTTTTTTCTCTGCAGATAAAGTTCATTACTAAACAAATTAGCTTTTCAATTACTGCTGCGATGCCATAAGTAATTGAAATTCGCTGAAAATTTCATAGTCTTTTTTTTCCAGTTGTTCTTTTCTAAGCACCAACAATTTAAAATAAGATGAAGTTAGGCTGCTCATGATTAAAAATACATATATGAATAAAAAAATGAAACGTGACTCTCAGCCTGAAGACAAACAATTTAGATAACAAATTTCAACTTTTTTTTTTCCTATTTTTCTCCCTTTTTTCTTTCTAAGTCTATGGCTAAGCCTTGTTAGTGTTTGGGTAAGATTCTTTTTTTTTTTAATTTTTAAAATGTTATTTATTTTTGAGAGAGACAGAGACAGAATGCGAGTGGGTTGGGGCAGAGAGAGAGGGAGGCACAGAATCTGAAGCAGGCTCCAGGCTCCGAGCTGTCAGCACAGACCCTGATGCAGGGCTCGAACTCACTAGCTGTGAGATCATGACCTGAGCCAAAGTCAGATGCTCAACCGACTGAGCCACCCAGGAACCCCTTGGATAAGATTCTTAAAGCAGAACTTTGGTTTGTTACATGTAGTAGAGCAAATAACTAAATGTCTGGCTCTATCATATGAGAGAAAGCATAATGTTTTAGGACTAAGCACTAACTAATTGCTGAAATAAGGTCTGAAAGGGAAGACAAACAGAATGAATGAGGTTTTGAATCACATGTAAAATGAATGGCTAGGGAAGTCTTTAAAAAACAAAGTGAGTGGACTGGTAGAGGGATGTCATCAGCCCCCTCCCTCTACTAACATTGACGGGTGTGAAGGATGAGTCCTCCTGGGCTCTGTAGCTCAGGTGGGGGCCCCAAGGAAGACAAAGCAATTTGAAGATACAGCGAAGAATTTCTGAGATAATGGGACAAATCTGGGGTTTAACAGAACAAGTGAGTGCGGTCAGGAGTCTTGCCCGAAAACACCCCACCACAACCACGCCCAAGGCAGACTCAGTTCATCCTCACAGTCCTAGACTTGGGTACTAAATTCACAGTGTGCAGCCCAGTTTGGCTTCTTTGGGAGAGTTGATTCATTCATGATTAGGCAGCTAGGCATTTTGTCAAGAGCTAGTAGAACCTACCTCCAATAATAGTACTTTTGTTTGCACTGTTTGGTTTGATTTGGTCTGGGAACTACTTTTGCATTAGCCTTTGTTTCTTTTTCTTTATTCTCTTAAACAATCTGGATACCGAAGTGTGACCTACACCAAGATGTGTCCCTGAAGGACTAAGTTCTTGTGCTTGAATCCCAGCCCAGTAGTTATTTGATATCAGACCTATCTGTCTTCGTGGGGTTTCCAAATTTTGCCCGGGT
Source organism: Prionailurus bengalensis (assembly GCF_016509475.1). Classification (NCBI taxonomy): domain Eukaryota; kingdom Metazoa; phylum Chordata; class Mammalia; order Carnivora; family Felidae; genus Prionailurus; species Prionailurus bengalensis. Next base: position 180,898,592 of record NC_057344.1, read on the forward strand.
TCCCCATCCCAGCACTATCTTGACTTGTTGGAATTCTGGACCACTTCATCTGGAATGTAATATAAATTGAGAGTGGCATATCTGAATTCAAATTTCTCCGTAAACGTCCTTGCTAGAGCTAGGAGCCAAGGCCCACGCTACACCAAGATGCTACTCTGTTCTCCCAGGAATGCTGGAGTAGTGCGCCTGCAAGAGCCCCAGTTATGCCTGCAGATATCATGTTCACACATACCGCTCAGCTCCGGATCCACCCTAATCAAAGGACCTTGCTCTAGATTTCATCGGCTCCTGTCTGTGGAGACCTCTCTAGATGTCTGGATACCTAGGACATTTCTGACCCTGTTTTCATATTTGAGACACGCTGTCTTCAGAAGCCTACCGTTTGTACTTTATGATTAGTTAATAGCATGTTAATTAAAATAGGCATAGCATTTCCACCACCATCGCCCCCCCCAAAAAAAACAGACTCGCAGGCTTTTACCGTGGGTAGAGTTGTTTTTTCCTGGTCACAAAAACACCAGTGATTAAAAGCAAAATGAATTAGCCAGGCCTTCAAAATCAAAGATATATTTAATATTTGCTACATTTCAGAGGGTAGAAGATAAAATTTTGTAATCATCTATGAAAATTACTGCCACCTGTACCAAATTACAACATTTCTGCAGACTTGCTTAATTAGCTGTTCTGGGCATAGTCAATTATCAAAATAAATCAAAGCCACACAGCCAGTTTGGGGTTGCTTCTGATCACTGGGGTAGTTATGTTTTGTGACATAAGGATTTTTTCTATTTTTTCCACACCCATTACACTTCCCAAATCTTCAGATTATTCTAGAATAAGCTGCCTTAGCTTCTTTTTTGCAAGATTAGCACATTTCTCAATGTTATTCATCTCATGTGTTATTTATTACAAAGAACTGTGGTTTAAATAAGGCTGACATTTAAACATTCTAGTTAATAACTCTGTTATTAATCCTAAATTTGGGGTAATTTTGAAATGAAATATTTATTTTCCTCTCTTCTGTTTTAAAGGAGATTTTCACATTTAAATAATGAAATTTGAATGCGATGTACTGCATGAGCATCGAAACAAAGAAATAAACAGGGCCTTTAAAGACTAAAACTCTTACTCTAAGAATACTCCTATGCATAACACTACATATCAAGTTTTATATATTCTAATATACTGACCATGTTAGTGGACATTAGGTTAAGCTACTCCAAGTCAGTATCACGCAAAAATAATTTGGCTGGACTAAGGATATTTTCTAGAGTACTTCTCTTATACTTTTAAAGAAAAAAATATTAAGACTAGAAGTTATAAAATGCATAAAGTAACCATGGCCATTAATAAATCATCTAAATATAAAAAGAGTTGCCATACCTAAAATTCAATTGGGTAATATAATTTCCACAGGAAATTCAAGCATTTCTACAGTTAAATTGAATCAAGTTGATGAAATACCAATAAAGAATAATCAGGATTGATAAAAAGCAGATTTGGTCACAATGTGAAATGTTACATACAGTAATGGAGCTTGCAGTCAGAGCTATGCTTACCTTAATAACACATTTTAATGAATGAATGAATGAATACATATATATATGAATATTACCATTTATAAATGAACACATATATACATTCATACATGTAAATGTAAACCTAGGGAATTTGGGGTAGAATTTTTAAAAAGAATAATGTAGAATACAATAAAGAATGGTGTAGAATACCATTTCAACACTCAAACTACCAAGGTGTTTGATCAAGTGCAAAGCAAAATTTACTTCACACAGAATATAATGCCTATTTGTGAGACGGCTCCAAGGAAACTCAGCTGGCAATTTAAAAAGTCCTTGGGGGGATTAATTTAGTTACTTCAAGACTTAGCAAAGAGGTACTGAGAGCTGAATCTAGAAAAGATAGATGTTTCTTAATGGTCCGCAAAGCTGGGGCTGGGCGTCCATAAGGCAAATCATGCAAGTCCGTGTGACTTGAATAGAGGATTTTCCTGCAATCCTCACATTAGATCAGCCTTTTCAAAAAGCTTAGAAATAGATGTTAGCTGCTTACTCTCACTTTTATTTAATATTCAGTAATTTGAAGCTCTTGTGAGAAAGCGATCAAGAGGATTACTTTTATGAATTAATCAAATGACAGATCAACCTAACCCAATCAGCTCTGGGGCATCACTGAATGTATTTCTTTCAAGGTTGTGGGCAAGTGATAGCGAACCAGGAAGCGAGATCACAGATCCACAGGTGTGTGTGGATGTGTGTGTGTGTGTGTGTGTGTGCGCGCGCGCGTGTGTGTGTTCTACTTTTTATTCCCCCCCAAAAAAGCCAACTAATGCAGCATATTTTTATGGTGAAAATAAGAAGGTGTCACAAGTATCAGTAATGTGTAGAAACGTTTTAATTCTGTGGGATGCCAAGGTGGCAGAATGTTGTGTCCCGAAGAAAGAAAACGAGGCAGGCAGAACGGCACGTATGCTAATACATATTTGCTCACAGACAACATACACTTACAGCTTTAAAGGGAATACATAAAAATTATGCTGCAGACAATGTCTTTATACAAATTTATCATAGCATCTGTCAGCTCCATAATATGTTCATAAAACGAGGAACACGTGTCTTAACAGCATGCTCACTTTGGTATGCCCACTGCTGTTATCTCAACTTCTCTGGCTGCTGATCTGGCTGTTGTCTCTCGGATCATAGCCTCAGGAATTCTTGTGACTGCACTTCCACGTCAACATGAGAAGTTGAAATTTAAACATATCAAAGGTACAATTTGGATAAAAGTAGAGGGGAATAAAACTGTGATGGGAAAGAGAATTCAAATAAAATGTCTACCATTGGGGGAAACTCAGGAATAATCCCCTTCTGACTAGACATAAAGGGAAAAGAATATGGAAGGCTAATGAGATATGAATACAAGTCTAATCCTAGCAAATATTTGGGTACAGCAAAGTCAATGCTATTTGGAGTTTCAGTAATGGTAGCGGACGGCATGTCCCGGAACAGAGCTTAAGAAATTCATGTCTACTGGTTACTTTACTTGTATGAAATTCTAGAAACATGTATGCCTCATAAGTGGTTGTCGAAGACTATCTGTAGCTTACCTGTTAAACACCATTACTTTTTTTTGGTCTGTATGGCCTGGAAACTTTTAGCATTTTTCCCAAAGATTTTAGCATATAAAAGATTTTTGGGGCCGCCTGGGCGGTTCAGTCAGTTAAGCGTCTGACTTCAGCTCAGGTCCTGATCTTGGGGTTCATGAGTTCAAGCCCCGTGTTGGGCTCTGTGCTGACAGCTCAGAGCCTAGAGTCTGCTTCAGATTCTGTGTCTCCCTCTCTCTGCCTTCCCCCACTCGTGCTCTGTCTCTCTCTGACTCTTAAAAGTGAGTAAATGTTAAAAAATTAAAAAAAAGATTTTTGTAATATTCATATTTTCAGGGGACGCCAAATGTGTATTGTTTTACTTTACAAAGACTGACTTTCCAGAGGCCCTTGGGTGGCTCAGTCAGTTAAGCATCCGACTTCGGCTCAGGGTTCCTGAGTCCGAGCCCTGCATCGGGCTCTTTGCTCTCAGCACAGAGCCTGCTTTGGTTCGTCTGTCTCCCTCTCTCTTTGCCCTTCCCTTGCTCACATGCCCTCTCTCTCTCTCCCAAATAAATAAACATTAAGAAATAAAAATTAAATAAAGACAGAGCTTCCAAAATCGAACTGTAATTAAAATTCATTGGGCTTACAATCTATGATATAATGGGGAAACTGTATCTAGGTTTACTTAGGAAAGATTGAGTTAAAAAATACAGAGAAACAAGTCACTCTCCTAATGTTGTTTATACACTGAGAGTAAATTTCATTTAGCCGCTCACAGCTGAAAACTAAGGGCAGATGCTATGCAAGATGTTAAACACAATGTGTCCTGTATGTGAGGCATTTTCTCTGAAAATTCCTGTGATATTTATGTTATTCTTTCCCTTTCCTTGGTTACCTCTTGAGAGAAAAATGAGGTAGAATTGTGTATTCCATGAAGCTGCCCGCCCGAAAGGAACAAGATATTATTAGCATTATAAATAACTTTTTAGCAAAATTGTTTATTATGTAGCTTGAGATTGAAAATCACAGAACGCTAAAGTAACTACTAGAATTTTCTTCTCTTTTCTTTTTTTTTTTCATTTATTTGAGAGAAACAGAGCCGGCACAAGGGAGGAAGGGGCAGAGAGGGAGAGAGAATCCCGAGTGGGCTCGAGTTCACAAAACCATGAGATTGTGACCTGAGCCGAAACCAAAAGTCAGACCCTCGTCCAACTGAGCCACCCAGGTGTCCCCTTATCAGAATTGTCTTAATAATTACTAAGTAAGGAAGAATAAATGTTCTTTCTCTGAGTAGTACTGCTATAGTGTATAGTCTCAGGACTTAAATGCTTATTTTTTTTTTAATTTTTTTTTTCCAACGTTTATTTATTTTTGGGACAGAGAGAGACAGAGCATGAACGGGGGAGGGGCAGAGAGAGAGGGAGACACAGATTCGGAAACAGGCTCCAGGCTCCGAGCCATCAGCCCAGAGCCTGACGCGGGGCTCGAACTCACGGACCGCGAGATCGTGACCTGGCTGAAGTCGGACGCGTAACCGACTGCGCCACCCAGGCGCCCCAGGACTTAAATGCTTTTAAGAGAGTCAAGAAAGTAAGAAATAAGTGTGATAAGATGGAAAGGGTACCGATATTTTACTCAGACAGGTTTGGATCCTGGTAGTGACTCTGACATTTATTGATGTCATGATCTTGGAGGATAAAATTCTCCGGAGCCTCAGATTTTGTTTCTTAAATAATAAGAATAATTAAAAAAACTACAATTTATTGAGGAGCGCCTAATATGTTTCAGGCACTCTATTAGATCCTGTGTATAAAAGACTCTGAGGGTTTTTTTTCAATAATCCTGTTAAATAGGTATTATTCTCCTATTTTTTTTAACAAAGTTAGAAATGGAAGCTATGGCATAAAAGGAAACTATAAGGTAAACTATCTACCCTTCAGGGCTTTTTTTTCAAACATTAAAGGAAATTATGTTTTATTCAACAAGTAGTAGTGTGGCTCTCCCCGCAAAAAGTGCATGCTCTGCCAATATTACTTTCCACAATTCTCCAACCCATTTCAATGTTCTGCAGTTTATCTTCCCTAAACCATAGAACTCTCTTCACCCATCCACACTGCAGAAATTATCATTTCAAAGTTTTAATGCTCTTCTTACTGACAAGCATCAATCCAGGCTTCTGTCCAAATGGACATCAAGGTCCACAAAGCCACCGACAGGGCTTCTCTTAAGCCATGCCTCATTACATTCTGTGACCTTGGCTTCTATGACATTATCCTTGCCGGGTTTAGAACTCTCTTTCATATGTCTCTGAGCAGTGCTTCTGTCTCTAACTCCTGCTAAATCCCATATGTGATTCCTAGAGCTTTGCTTTGGATTCACAGTCTTTTGTTCCTGTAATCTAAGGCAGAGAAATCATGTAGCATGTATTTTACACATAATCATTCTTCTGGAAGAAGAAGAAGAAGAAGAAGAAGAAGAAGAAGAAGAAGAAGAAAGAAGGAGGGAAGGGAGGGAGGGAGGAAAAAATTGACCCTTATGTGAAAGCAGTCAAGCAAGAGAATGCATAATTATTCCAGAACTCCTTTGTGCTTATATTGTTTTAGGTTCTTTCTGGCACACACATATTTCACTTACTCCAAACAATAGGTCTATAAATTAAGAATTCTCCTCAGTTTTATTTAATAGTAATCTTAGGCTGAGAACAAGAAATGTCAAAATATATTGTTAATTTACGAGAGAGCTGGAATTTGATCCTGGTCTGACTGTCGAAGCGTTATTCTTTTTGCCAGTTCCCTCACAAGTGGGAAGGTTAGACGTTAGGATAAGAATAGGAACAATGAAACACATAATACATGCATAAGCCTCATCTGAGTACCATGGTCTGTTTTCACAACCTTCAGAGGATTTTTTTAAACCATTTTTACTGTTTATTTATTTTTGACAGAGAGAGAGAGAGAGACAGAGAGGCAGAGTATGAGCGGGGGAGGGGCAGAGAGAGAGGGAGACACAGAATCCGAAGCAGGCTCCAGGCTCTGAGGCATCAGCACAGAGCCCGACGTGGGGCTTGAACTCACAGACCACAGGATCATGACCTGAGCTGAAGTCAGACGCTCAACCCGCTGAGCCACCCAGGCGCCCCACAACCTTCAGAGCATTTTGAACCATGGCCAGCTTCCATGCAAATAGTGATTCTGGCCTTGGCGATAATCAAGTCTAAATATGAGAGTCAGACTCTGCTGCTTCCAGCCACATCAGCCTGTTCAGTTCATTCTCTCCTGTTAGACCTAGATCTCATCACCAAGGCCACAGTTTCCTGAAGTTCAGAAGAGTCATGCTAACATTTCCTAAACCTTGTGTCAACATCCATTGCCAACAGTCTCCAGTTTCTGTTTCTCGTTTGCTTCGCCTCACTAATTGCCGCTACTTGTTCTAAGAGAAGATGTTTGACATTATTTCCTTGATTATTTTACTTCCATTTCCCTGTGACCTCAGACTTACATTTTCTCTTGAATGTTTTTCCTGTCTCTTCCCAATCCCTTTCTTCTTAAATCCTGATTGATTATCTTCTTTTTCCTTAACACATTCATCATATCTACTGTGCACTACCCCTTCCTTGTATATTATTTCTATTACAACATGTAAGCTTTTTGAAAGGCAGGGTCCAAGTTTGATTCCACACTGTATTTCTCTCACGGCGTAACATGATCGCTTATGCCTAACAGTTCGTAATCAATTCTCATCAAAATAGAGATAAATTAAATATTTACAAGTGACATTCTATGGAAAAAATTAAGCCTACAAACAGAGGCTTACTTACTTCTCAAGCTGATAAGCTGTAGATCAGTCTCCAGCTGAAATAACTGGTTGAAATCACTTTAAACGGCTCGGTGGTCTACCTTTGATCAAAGACTGTGTTGTTACGAAATAAACATACAAGAAACATACAAAATATTCACTCATGCATGATTCTTAATGTATTCTTCTACTTTCCCACCATGTTTCAGAAAATGTTTTGCTTCATTACCTAAATAGATTTAATTATACAGTAAGCAAAATTATGTACAATAAAACTAAACACTAGGAATTTTAGAGCTTATAGTGTGAATTTTCAAAGTCATTACGTACTCTACCATTAGAAATAATCAGACATCAACTGTGTAAAATCACAAAATCTCTGCAGTGCCAAGAATACCTTTAACAGTAAACCTAGGAGTTATTTTCCACGTGGAATATATGAGATTTGTAAAAATTATTGTTAATATCCAAAGGGCAACTGACACAATCAGCTCTAAGAAGAGTCTGTTGCTCCAGAAAAGCAAAGACTCATTACTGTGAATAAGAAGCCTTCCCAATTTAAATGTGGGTTTCACAAAAGGTAACTCAAAGGGAATGTTGTGTATTTCACATCTATACACGAATAATTTCCCCCAGAACATCAATTACACAAAATAATTTGTTTCCCAATCCAAGGCACATGAACTTTAAAATTTTAAAACAACTAAAGATATATTTCACTGAAAGTTAAAGTTGTTTTGCTATTTAAATGTGTTGTTTTTATGTTTCTTTATCTATTTTGAGAAGGGGAGGGACAGAGGGAGAAGGCACAGAGCACAGCCTCATAACGGAGCTCAACACCACACATCCTGAGATCATGACCTGAGCCGACATCAAGAGCCTGAGGCTTAACCCACTGAGCCACTCAGGCTCCCCCGAAGTTGTTTCGTTTTTATTTTGTGTTTATTTCCTAAAGAAAGTGAATAACTCTCTCAGAGAATTTTCTTCTGTGATAGCAACTAGTTAGATGCTGATCCAACCTTTTTTTTTTTTTTTTTTTTTGCCTTTTTTTTGCCCCCTCTTCCAGGGCTCCAGACTAGATGATATATCTCTGCCTCCCTTGAAATTAGACAGGGTGCATGGCTGACTGGCTAAAGCGATGTGAGGCCTAGGGATGCGTGCCATTTCTGGAACCGACCCATTCAAAACATAAGCGTAGGGGCTGCTTCTCTTCGCTTTTCTTAGCTCCTTGAAGAATAAAAAAGACTCTGAGTTCTCCGAGGAGGTGGGGACTACATGACAGAAAGAACCTTGGTCTCTAAACCCAAAGGAAAACCACTCCCAGAACATCAGCAATTATTATGTAAACAACAACAAAAAAAATCAATCTGCATTGGGTTAAATCCTTAAATTCTGGGGCTGTTTCATCCAACAGTTAACCTATGATGACTAACAAAACATCGGAAATGCTTTTCCAAAGCATTTCCTTTTATTTGATTAGGATTTTTTTTTTCCGAGTCCATTTTGATTAGAGATCATTCCCCTGAAGAATGTCTGGAAGGGGGTTGGGGAAATTACAGGTTTTTGGTGGAACTGTAATGGATCTAGTGTATGTTAGTCATGCATTTCCCTGGAGGGTGCATCGGTCCACTTAGGAAAACAATTGAAAGTGTCTTAATGAATTAGAAGCTATGACAGCTAATTCTCTGGGCCTTATGCCATTGGAGACCCCTTGTTCATGCCGATCACTTGTCAGACAAAACTGGCAAATTTGCATTGAGTTTTTTTGTTTGTTTGTTTTTGTTTTAGTTTTTGTTTTCTTCAGCTTTCCCAAGCATGGTGTCGTCAGTACACCTTGATTAAATACGTTTGAAATATGTGTTTTTTCCTACATTTCTCAGAATCCTTTTCCAATGAGTGATTTTCTTTTCCCACGGAGCAAAGACAAATCATGCTTCCAAGGAACACAAATATCATCCTTGAATTCTGTCATTCAGAACGCAAAGGGAAAGAGGGGGAGGAAAATAAAACAATTCGGATGAGAATATTTGCACCCTATCAGTGGGTAAAAACCAATACGAATCCTAGTCAAACATGGATTGCACAGTGGGAATATATACAGCTGTGCATCACCCAAACAAATGGTTCCCGCGGCCGTGAGCGATCATAAGGAGACCTGGATTACATTTGTATGAAGGCTGACAGAATCCCACTGTTCATTTACTAAACCAAGACTGCTGGGGTCTCCTAGCTTGTGCCACTTCATAGCAAAACACTTAGCTTCTGATTCCCCACGTCTCCTGCCATCTTGAAGTATTTCTCCACACAATGATTGTTTTCTTTGTTCTGAAAGGTAGCACTAGATGCTGGAGAGAGCCTTAGGTGTTTTAACAACTGCAGGGCCTCCCGGGTTTACTGGGAAACTATGAAAGGGAGTTTGATTTGCCCATAAGTTTTTAGAGGCTACCTTAACATCCATAGACTTAGTGGTCCCTGAGCGGCAGGATCTGCAACAAGAGATTCCATTCATTCTAATACGTGTGTGGACCTTCTAGGAATGTCTCTGTTTACGTTGATATGTGGTCAGCTTTTACAATGTTGAAATAAAAACGTCGATTAGAAATGAACTTGCTTCTCGTTTTCTGTCCAAGGGATGCACGGTATTAAGGGGGCTTTGGGGCCATTTATAGAGTTTTTACATGTAGATAACATTTGCCTTTCTTCTTCGTAAATGAACACCAAGCTACAGTTATCTCTGATTGTAATAACAGGTTATGCCAGATTGTTCACCAAATTGTTATCAAGATGAACAATTTCCTTCTGGTTATAAATGCGATCTGTTCTCACTATTGAAACATCAAACACCACTGGAAGTATTTTCAAAGTGAAAATTACCAGAAATCCAGCTCCCCAAAGTGAGCTACTAGTAAAATTTACGTACATAGCCTTCCAGAATTCCTCCTGAGACTCCTCTAATTTGCCTTCCCTCTTGCTGCACATCCAGCTTTTTCTTTCCTTCTCTCCCCAGAACCTCAAGCTCCCTGTTCCTAGAACAGCATGCCAGGTGCTTTTCTTCCAGGCACTTATCAAAGCTTTACTCTTAACTTATGTTGTGGTGTGTGTGTTTGTCTATAAAATTCATGTTCCACTCAGATAACTAGGCCCTCTACAAGAGCAGAAACCCTCATTTTATCCTCTGGCGCAGAACACATTGCCTTATACAAAGCAGAATTCAATAAACAGTTTTATGGACTAAATCACTGAAATGAAATTAGTCATGCTTTTAAAATATTACTTTAGGGGCACCTGGATGGCTCAGTCAGTTAAGCGTCCGACATCAGCTCAGGTCATGAGCTCACAGTCCTTGAGTTCAAGCCCCACATCAGGCGCTGTGCTGACAGCTCAGAGCCTGGAGCCTGCTTCAGATTCTGTGTCTCCCTCTCTCTCTCTCTGCCCCTCCTCTGCTCATGCTCTGTCTCTCTCTGTCTGAAAATAAATAAAAAAATTTTTTTTTAATTAAAATATTATTTTAGAGAACAAGAGAGAGCACTAGTGGGGGAGAGGGACAGAGGGAGAGAGAGAGAGAGCCCCAAGTCATGATTTTTTAATTATTTTAAAACGTATGTCGGGGCACCCGGGTGGCTCAGGAGGTTATGTGCTGGGCTCTTGATTTCGTCTCAGGTCATGATCTCACAGTTCTTGGGATCAAGCCCTGCATGGGACTCTGTGCTGACCGAGTAGAGCCTGCTTGAGATTCTCCCTCTCTCTCTCTCTCTCTGCCCCTACCCTAGTTGCATTCTCTCTCTTTCTCAAAATAAATAAAGTTTAAAAAAACCTTCTTCTTATGTCAATAAATACAATTCCAGGAAATTTTATGATTGTATATTTCATTTATGGATATATTGTGATTTATTTAATAATGCTCTCCCATATATACATATATATTTTTTTCAGTTGCTAACAACTGGAAACCAATATATGTGCTCTTGAATACTTATCTTCTTCTTAGGATACGTGACTCAAACTGGAGTGTCGTGTTAATAGTCATATATATCTACTTGTGATACACATTTTTTAATTCACTCATTAAAGGTTGTACAGACTTAATACATTTTTACCAACTATAAATGAAAGTGCCTATTTCTCTTCAGTTTGGCCATAACTGGATACTATATTTATATTTGTACCTTTGTTAGATAGGAAAAAAATCAAGACTGCAGATATTCAAGTATTTTCCTACACTTTGGGGCATTTTCTGAGGCATGTGTGTATGTATGTGTTTATGGAATATATTAGCCTCAAAATA